>NW_028159933.1:0-36814 GCF_964263955.1 Coregonus lavaretus | reverse complement strand
AGAGGGAGAAGAGGAGAGGGGGAGAGGAGGAAAATAGAAGAGGGAGAGAGGGGGAGAGAGGGAGAGTAGGAGAGTGGAGAGAGGGGGAGAGATGGAGAAGAGGAGATGGGGGAGAGGGGAGAGGGGGAAAAGGGGAGAGGGGGGGAGGGGGAGAGTGGGAGAGAGGGAGAGGAGGAGATGAGGAGAGGGGGAAAGAGGGAGAAGAGGAGAGGGTAGAGAGGTGAGAGAGGGAGAAGAGGAGAGGGGTGAGAGGAGGTGAGGGGGAGAGGAGAGGGGGACAGGGGGAGAATGGGAGAGGAGGAGAGAGGGAGAGGAGTAGAGGGAGAAGAGGGGGAGAGGGGGAAAAGGGGAGAGAGGGGGAGGGGGAGAGTGGGAGAGAGGGAGAGGAGGAGATGAGGAGAGGGGGAAAGAGGGAGAAGAGGAGAGGGGAGAGAGGGGAGAGAGGGAGAAGAGGAGAGGGGTGAGAGGAGGTGAGGGGGAGAGGAGAGGGGGAAAGTGGGAGAGTGGGAGAGGAGGAGAGGGGGAATAGGGGGAGAGAGGGAGAGGAGGAATGGGGAACCAGCTGACTGAGAGGGCCCTAGTGGAGCCACTTGGCTGAGAGGACCCTAGTGGAGCCACCTAGGTAAAAGAGAGGAGAAATGAACATAAACATGACCTTTCATGATGTGATGGGGAAGATAGGCTTATCGTTGGTATGGTGCAACAACACCCATGTGTACACACATTCCCCTTCCGTGGAAAGGTGAACCTCTCTTTGCAGATGAGTTTATATATAATTTAATATCTCTGCTTTTGTCTGTTTTTGAAATAATTCTTTTCTCAGGTCAGAGGTCAAGCTGAGCCGTACCAGGAGTGGAAGAGTGGACAAGGTTACTGGTTGTGATGACATCACTGGTGAGAAGTCAGTTATGAAAAGATATTCAGTTGACTGCGTGTTAGTTCTATATCGTGGAGCTCCGCCCCATAGGGGAGCTCTGCTCCTATTGGTTTACCCACTGCCCTAAGGCAGCATCAGCCTGAGACAAAATTATGCACACACCTGCAGCCAATAGGAGTACAGGTGTCCCTATAAGAGGGGATGCCTCCCCTCAATCATCCTCCCTTTATCTTCAGCGACTGGACTAGACTGAAGAAGCCAAGAAGAGACGAAGAGAAGACTCAGGACGAAGAAAACTACGATGAGCACACCAAGCTTATCCATAGGGTAAGTATTTAACAAAAGCTCTTTTCAGAGCTCAATGTCGCTGTTTCCCTTGGTGGCTGTCGACCCCCCCCCCGACTTATGTTTCGTGGGTTGAGGGACACAGCACGCCAGGGACGGCCTCATTAATCCCCCACTATGCGCCAGCTGTGCCCTCCTTTTTTGAAGGAGAGGAAGCAGCGTTGGGCATTTTTAGGGAGGATATTCCTCTTGAGGATGTGCTATCAGTGTTAGCCTCAGCTTCTGAGGCATCATCTGAATGCGCTGACTCAGGGGATGACAGGGCTATTGGGGAAGAAATGAATATTCTATTGGAACAATTCATTACACTGACCCAGATGCAGTGGCGGCTCCTGAAAAAATTCTCAGGAGGGGCAATTTTTCTGATGATTTAGGTGACCTACACACATTTAAAAAAAGATATGTCCAGCAACAACATGAAGACAGGGGCAGCATATAAGTCAATACCAGAAGCATTTATTGACTGATCTCAAAAGTGTTGGCTTACCAGGGTTGGTGGAGCCCTCAGTTTCATCTTTGCCTCGCAAAGCTAACTCAAACACTCCGCAAAACTTCACACACTGGATTAGCCGGCTGAGGATGTGGCGGTTCTTGCTAATGTCGTAGTAAATATATTTGTTATAGTGAATATGGAATATGATATGTTGAGTAAAATGTTGTGCTAAGATCTATTTAGGTCAGGAGCTGGTTATAAGTTCTGTTCCTATCCAATAACAATGGACAAAAGGGTCCTATCTTGTCAGCCTTGTCAGCAGGTGGCCAAGGACAACACCCACGCCATAGGCCTCTCAGTTCTTCCAACTCACGAGTTCTTGCTCTGAGGACACACACACACACAAACACACACACACACACACATCATCACTGTTAAACACACACACACACATCATCACTGTTAAACACACACACACACACACAAAAATCCCCTCTCTTAGGCTGAACATTTGAAGACAGAGAACCCGACTCAGAGCCAATGCAACAGTGACAGTAGCCTGCAGGGGACCTCGCCCAACTCATCAGGACCAATCAGAAGATCAGAACTACTAGATTGAACCTACTTCATTTATTGCATAAAATGTCTGCACACAATGTTTCGGGGCTCTCTTCAGATAATAATAATAATAATAATAATAATAATAATAATAATAATAATAATAATAATAATAATAATAATAATAATAATATGCCATTTAGCAGACGCTTTTATCCAAAGCGACTTACAGTCATGCGTGCATACATTTTTGTGTATGGGTGGTCCCGGGGATCGAACCCACTACCTTGGCGTTACAAGCACCATGCTCTACCAGCTGAGCTACAGAAAGTGGATACTCATGGATGCGCATTGCAATTGTAAAATGTCAACACAATTGGAGACACCACGTCATTTTTGGAGACATGTTATTGACAGTAAACTATTGTAGATGCGACTGCTAACTAACTAAAACATTTTAGCTGGCTAGCTAATCATCTTAGCTAAATGTGGGGCAAACAATTCAGTTATTTACCGTTAATTTGAGGGATTGGGGTGAAAGAAATCGAGTTACATAGTGATACTTTACGATATACTGTATTGACAATATCGCAATATTTTAGCGCTAGTTGGCTGTACCTGCACCAAAACACCATTATTGTTCCTTCATAGCTTGTTCTCACATTGGGAGCCAATTTGTTTTCAGCACTTTTATTTCCATGACTGATCAAAACTCGTTCTCATGGCTTTCTGATCCCTCTGCAACAGACATATGGTGCGCAATAAAATCACAGTATCGAATCGCAATACGTATAGAATCATGAGACTCGCAATGCTGATGCATATATCTTATCGTGAGGTTCCTGGCAATTCCCAGCCCAAGTTCATTTTTAAGAGTTTGACGAACGGGTCCGTGAACGCGATTCCAGATATATTTACCTCTGAATAAACTGCCTTTATTACACCATATCCACATCCAGTAAACTTGTGATTATCAACACTAACCTCATCGTTGTGGCGGCGGACAGCTAGCCTGTATCCCTCGTCATCCAGTTGAGTGAGTGGCAATGTCTTTTTTCGTTCGTACCAATTTTTGGAAAATCCTCGGGTGTAGGACTTTCCGCCTTTAGTAGAAACCTGTTGAATTATTAAATTTGGTCTGGGAGGTCCTAATTGTTTCGTTGCCAATTTATCTTCATTTGTTCGCCGACAAAAAGGAACTTCTTTCAAACAATCCACTCTTTTCTCAGTTACGTTCATGGTTACGTAACGTATGACGAAAGCGCGTAAGTGCAAGCCCACAGACACCCATTGAGATTGTATTGAAGGCTCTGAAATTTGAAAAAAATAGATTTTACATGGGAGTCTATGACAGAAGTTCTGGGCGATTTTCAATCTGACTGAAATCGCCCCAAAAGGGGGTGGAGCCATTTGAAGCACGACTTTAGCCTGATTCGACATTTAGTGGCAGTGTGGCACTGTGGCAGATCAGACGTATAGATTACAACACTGATAACTACTGTTGCCGTGATATAATTGATTAGAAAAAAAATCCCTTCCTTTTCCCGTTTGGCAGTGCGTCGCCCATATCGCCCTATTGAACAGGCCGTCCCTGCCCAGATGTTTAACACCCCTTTTCCCTCAGGAAAGTGTGAGGTCATTTACATCCCTGGATGATGACTGGGCTGCTAACAGCGCAGTCCATTCCCCCCATTCCCTCCAACCCGGAAGTGGACATGATGGAGGGCGGCCGTTACTCTCGCTACAGCATGGCGTCAGACGGCGGCCTCCAGCTGCAAGGGAGCGGGCCTCGCCCCCCCCCCCCCCCCCCTGCAGCGCCAGAGTGGCCGACCATTCCGCCGGCGAGAGAGGTCATTAAAGCGTCATCCTGGCATCACCCGAAGGGCGGCCAGAAGAGACGCCGTTTATGACATGGCGAGGGGGAGAGAACGGAAGACGGTGCAGCGCCTGGTGTGACTGAGCCCACTGTTCCCCGCCACCCTACCGTTGAGTGTATGGAGGAGAATGTTTTTTGTTGATGTGTGTAATAAAGAGTTGGCTCTACCTGAATTTGTCAAAAAAAGAGCCCCTTTTCCATAATACATCCGAGAGCGTTCGACCTTCCTCACTCTCGCTCTCTCTCTTAACACTCGAGTGCAGCTGAGCGCACACATAAGGTAGGTATAAAAAAGGATATTAATTTTAAGATGTTACCTTATGAAGACTTCACTTTACAGACTCCTAGGAGTGTTGTAGTGAGTGTCTCACATAGCAGGCTGCAGTCTCAGCCGGATAATGGCATGATGACGCGACCGCTATTCGGGACGGAGCTCTGTCTCAGACTAAGGTCTCAGTCAGTGCAGTTCAGACCCGTGCTGCGTTCACGGAGGGCCGGAATACTGTGGTTACGAGTTTAACCAAAGTATCGGCGCCCCGTTTCTCTCAGAACGCGCTTATGCTCACCACACCGAGTGTAGCTCAGCCCACCAGGGGTGCAGAGCTGAGCACACACAGGAGGTGAATGTTAAAAAATGGTATCAAGGCGCCGCCTTGTGTTACCTCATAGAGACCTCCCATTACAGACTCCAAGGAGTACTGTAGTGAGTGCCTCTCATAGCAGGCTGCAGTCTCAGTCAGGAGACATGATGACGCAGCCGCTATTTGGGGATGGCGCACTATCGCAGACTACGGTCTCGGTTAGTGGGATTCAGACCCATGCTGCGTTCACGGAGGGCCGGATTACTAAGGTTACGGGAATAACCAACGTATCGGCGCCCCCACCTCTCACAGAACGCGCTAATACTCACCACACTGAGCGTGACTCAACCCACCAGAGGTGCAGAGTTGAACACACACAGAAGGTGAAGGTTAAGAAGGTATCGAGGCGCCGCCTTGTGTTACCTCATAGAGACCTCATATTACAGACTCCTAGGAGTATTGTAGTGAGGGGCTCTAATAGCGAATTTCAGTCATCTTCGATGACGCAATCGCTTGCTGGGGATGGTGCCCTGTCGCAGGCTGTGGCCTCGGTCAGTGCAATTCAGACCCGCGCTGTGTTCACGGAGGGCAGGAATACGACGGTTACGGGTTTAACTGACGTCTCTGCCCCTCCTTCTTGTTCAAAACGCACTAATGTTTCCTCTCCCTTTCATGGGAGGCCCGCCTTGGGCTGTTCCACCACCTCAGTGTTGGGGAACAGCGGCGGCAAGGGCCATAGAAGAATACAGGTCCTTCCTACTGAATGTACCACAGCTTCGCGCTCGGCCGCTTTCTCTGTATTGCTGGCAGTGGCAGCGACGCTGCACCCTCTCACGCTGGCTAGATCAGACGTTGCAGAAGGGTTATGCTCTCCAATTCCATCGGACCCCACCCCCATTCAGGTGGAGACGGTGATGAAAACGGCCGAAAAAGTGGCCGCTCTGGTTTCAGAGATTACTGAACTTTTGGCGAAGGAGGCGGTCACAGTGGTTCCGCAGGAGCAAAGGAACAAGGGGCTATATTCACCCTACTTCCTGGTGCCCAAAAAGACGGGGGGAATGAGGCCAATATTGGATTTACGCATTCTCAACGAGAGCGTAACCAAACGGCCCTTTCGAATGCTAACGACAAAACGTCTGCTGGAATGTGTCCAGAAAGGAGACTTTTGTACGAGCATAGACATAAGGACGCGTACTTTCATGTGCCGGTACAGCCGCGTCACAGGAAGTTTCTGCGATTCGCCTTTCAAGGGGTGGCGTACGTATACACGAGGATGCCATTTGGGTACGCCCTGGCACCTCGCACGTTTTCCAAGTGTGTGGAGGCGGCATTGGAACCGTTGCGTCGTCAGGGAATAAGGCTACTAGCCTACCTAGATGACCTACTGGTTCTCGCCCCGTCAGCAGAGCTGGTGATCACTCACACAACACAGACAGTGATTCATCTCACACGTCTGGGGTTCGCTGTGAATTGGAAAAAGAGCGCGCCCTGGCCCAGTCATCAGATTGTCTACCTGGGGATACAGCTAGACACTGTAATGTTGAGGGCTCGAATTTCGGACCCCCGAAGGGTAGCCTTGTTGCTAGCCCTGAGGAAGTGTCGTCCGAATCACACGGTGACGGCGCTGTCGATCATGTCAATCTTGGGTCTCATGTCGTCAGCCCACTCTGTGGTTCCGCTGGGACTCCTGCACATGCGCAGGATGCAGCGATGGTTCGCCCAACTAAGACTAGACCCATTGCGTCAATGTCATCGGTTGGTGGTGGTTCCCCTCTCGCTCAGTGCAGATCTGAACTATTGGAGAAACCCGCGCGTTCTCACGCACGGAGTCCCGATAGGCAAAGTGTCCTCTTACATCCCAGTGTTCACAGATGCGTCTCTGACTGGATGGGGAGGGACATGTCAGACCCAAGCGATAGGAGGTGTGTGGCCTCTTTCGAGTCGCCACGTCAACCTCTTGGAGTTGGAAACGGTTCGACTGGTTTTGACCCACTTCGCGTCTACCCTTCGGGGTCACGATGTGCTGGTCTGGTCAGACATCCGGACCACAGTAGCCCACATAAATTGCCAGGGAGGAGTCAGGTCTCCTGCTCTCCATTGGGCGGCAGAGGAATTGTGGCTGTGGGCTCACGAGCACCTTCGCTCATTGAGAGCAGCACACATTCCGGGCTACTTGAACGTAGGAGCAGACCTCATGTCAAGAGGGGGTCCTCGAGACGACGAGTGGTGTCTGCATCCGGACATTGTTCTCCATATTTGGGAACAGTTCGGGAGAGCCGAGGTGGATCTGTTCGCGTCACGTGTGAACGCGCAATGTCCCCTATGGTTCTCTCTGAGGGAACAGGAAGAACCACCACTAGGAAGAGACGCCTTTGCGCACCACCCGTGGCCGAGAGTTCTTCTGTATGCATTCCCTCCGCTGTCCTGCATTCTCCCACTGTTAGCCAGGGTGAGGTCAGGAGGGCTGTCAGTGATACTGGTAGCCCCCGATCGCCCAGGGGCTCCTTGGTTTGCGGAGATGAGTCAGATGTTGATTGCGCCACCTTGGCCAATTCCACATCGACGGGACGCGTTGTCTCAGGCGCGGGGCACGATAGAGCAGTTGCCCATAATCGGCCAACCACTGAAGGCCTGGCTGCTGAGAGGGACAGGCTAGAGCGCCGTGGGTTATCTGATGCGGTGATCAGGACCATACAGGGTTCACGTGCCAGTTCCACTTCTAAGATGTATGCCAGTAGATGGAACGTGTTTTCACAGTGGTGTGTCACACAAGGTGTAGACCCCATGAGCTGTCAAGTTGAGAGTATTCTCTCTTTCCTACAACTTATGTTTGACAAGCAGAGATCGCCCGCCACCATTAAGGTGTTTGCAGCGGCGATTTCAGCTTGTCATGAGGGGTTTGGCAGAGACAATGTCTTTAGCCACCCTCTAGTGAAACGTTTCCTATTAGGAATGCGGTGGCTTAGGCCAACACCTAGAGCCACGCTTCCTCAGTGGGATTTGGCTTTGGTACTCGAAGCGCTATGTAAGTCGCCGTTCGAGCCATTGAATCAAATACCCCTCAAGATGCTGTCTTTGAAGACAGCACTGTTGCTCGCTTTGACTACGGCTAAGCGTGTTAGTGATTTGTGTGCTCTTTCGACGAGACCCGACTACCTGGTCATTAATGGCGATCTGAGCAGAGCGGTGTTATGTCCTAACCCGGCATTTGTGCCGAAGGTTATTAGGAGTTCATATAGATCACAGACCGTGGAGCTGTGGGCTTTTTCTCCCCCTCCTCATAGGGAGAGGAGTGAGGAAAGGCTCCATCGCCTGTGCCCAGTACGCGCCTTGGCGTGTTACGTCGAGCGCACAGCAGCGATTAGGTCATCGCCTCAGCTGTTTGTGTGTCATGGTGCTGCTGCACTAGGTAGACCACTGTCGAAACAGCGTCTGTCTCTTTGGCTCTGTGAGGGCATTGAGACAGCTTATGAGGCAGCGGGGCGACAATTGCCTCAGGGTATCAGAGCTCACTCCACTCGTGGAGTAGCAGCTTCTACTGCCCTTTTCAGAGGAACAGGGGTAGAGGATATATGTAGAGCGGCGTCATGGTCAACACTGTCTCCATTTATCCGTTTCTATCTCTTGGATATGTCTTCTAACTCTTTGGCTCAGTCTGTACTCAGCGTGGCTGAAGGGAGACGTTGAGCTAGGAGGAGAGGAATGCAGGACTGTGGAGACAGGGTCTCTATCAGGTCCGCTTCTGATAGAAGGACATATTTTTTGCATGTCTCCTGACTGACAGGTTCAGTACAGTAGAGGGCATGTATTGATCTGCCCACCAGTGATTCACTGGAGTGAGGCGGAATGATGGGGGATAATAGTAGTAGCTTGGTTACGATACTATTAGACCGGTCATGACAATTTGACGGAATGTGACGTCATCTATCTGCTTGTTCAGATTAGTATGAATCATGTTCTGGGATCTGCCCACTAATCTCTGGGGTTCCATTGAGTGAGTGAGGCGGTCTACCGTGTACACAATGTAGAGTGACACTTTGTGTCATTCCATTAGTGGTCGGTAGTATTGTAACAGGATATTGAGGTACCATCTATCTGCTAGTACAGATTAGTATGGCCTGTATTCTGGTGATCTGCCCACTAGTCATTGGTGTTGCCATTGGACTAGGTGGGGCGGGTTTTTAACCGATGACGCAGTATATTGTGACACTTGTAGGGTGACAGTGGTTACAGTACTGCGGGAATTGGTTGCAGCCATTGCTAGGCCTGACCTTTTCATTTTGGATGGGAAGTGTTGGGCTCGGCAGGGAGTACATTTTGGAGCGCTACGCTCCGCCTTAAACGAATAGGAGCAGAGCTCCCCTATGGGGCGGAGCTCCACGATATAGAACGATTAGTTACCGGAGTGTAACTCCAGTTCTATGAGTGTAGCGGAGCCCCATAGGACTTAAGGCCCTGCCGACCCTCTCTAGTCTCGCTGAAGATAAATATCTCGGGAGGCTGATTGAGGGGAGGCATCCCCTCTTATAGGGACACCTGTACTCCTATTGGCTGCAGGTGTGTGCATAATTTTGTCTCAGGCTGATGCTGCCTTAGGGCAGAGGGTAAACCAATAGGAGCTCCCCTATGGGGCGGAGCTCCACTCATAGAACTGGAGTTACACTCCGGTAACTAATTGTTTGTCAGCCCTATCTCTTTTGACATCTCCCTCTCTCTCCTCCTCTTCTCTCTCACTATCCATCTCCCCTCCCCTCCTCCTCTGTCCTGTAGCCTCAGGAAGTTGTTTGGGGGTGTTGAAATACAGCTAAACCTAGGGTATGGCTAAATGGGGTGTGTAGAAATACAACTAAACCTAGGGTATGGCTAAATGGGGTTGTGTAGAAATACAATTAAACCTAGGGTATGGCTAAATGGGGTGTGTAGAAACACAGCTAAACCTAGGGTATGGCTAAATGGGGTGTGTAGAAATACAACTAAACCTAGTGAATGGCTAAATGTTGTGTGTAGAAACACAGCTAAACCTAGTGTATGGCTAAATGGGGTGTGTAGAAATCCCCCCACCAGTTGAAGCTCATTTACTGTACTTAAAACTCTAAAATACTATTTGGAGAACAGCAAAAACTAACAAAATGCCCCCAGACATGAATTATCACTGCAATATGAGGTTTATATTAGGTTTAAAGGTATTTGAAATGGAGTGTAAAATGTACTACACAATCAGTTAGGAAAGCAAAGGCTAGCTTTTTCAAACGGAAATGTGCATCCTCTAGCACTAACTCCAAAAGGTTTTGGGACACTGTAAAGTCCATGGAGAATAAGAGCTCCTTGTCACGATCGCCTATGAAGTACGACCAAAGCGCAGCGTTTGGAGTGAACATGATGACTTTAATAATAACCACGAGAATACAAAAGCACGATCCGTGAAGTCCTCAGTTACACCGACTGAACAAAGAACAAAAACCCACAACCACACAGGAAAACATACAGATAAATATGGCTCCCAATCAGAGATAACGAGCCGACAGCTGACACTCGTTACCTCCGATTGGGAGTCATTGACCAAACCTAGAAATGAACCCAACAGAAATGCAAACATAGAAATACACCCAAATACCCAACATAACCAAACCAAAACCCAACAAAACAAATACACCCTGGCTCAAATATAAAAGTCCCGGAGCCAGAGTGTCACACTCCTCCTCCCAGCTGCCCACTGCACTGAGGCTAGGAAACACTGTTACCACCGATAAATCTACGATAATCGAGAATTTCAATAAGCATTTTGCTACGGCTGGCCATGCTTTCCACCTGACTACCCCTATCCCGGCGACAAGCTCTGCACCCTCCGCTGCAACTTGCCCATGCCCCCCGGCGGGTCTGACTTAGAATATGTGGACAACTACAAATACCTTGGTGTCTGGTTAGACGGTAAACTCTCCTTCCAGACTCACATTAAGCATCTCCAATCCAAAGTTAAATCTAGAATCTGCTTCCTATTTCGCAACAAAGCTCATGCTGCCAAACATGCCCTCGTAAAACTGACTATCCTACCGATCCTTGACTTCGGCGATGTCATTTACAAAATAGCCTCCAACACTCTACTCAGCAAATTGGATGTAGTCTTTCACAGTGCCATCCGTTTTGTCACCAAAGCCCCATATACAACCCACCATTGTGACCTGTTCGCTCTCGTTGGCTGGCCCTCACTACATATTCGTCGCCAAACCCAATGGCTCCAGGTCATCTATAAATCACTGCTAGGCAAATCCCCGCCTTATCGTACCTCTTTGGTCAACATAGCAACACCAACCCGTAGTCTGCGCTCCAGCAAGTATATCTCACTGGTCATGCCCAAAGCCAACACCTCCTTTGGCCGCCAGTCTTTCCAGTTCTCTGCTGCCAATAACTGGAACGAACTGCAAAAATCTCTGAAGCTGTAGACTCTTATCTCCCTAACTAACTTTAAGCATCAGTTGTCAGAGCAGCTTACTGATCACTGCACCTGTACACAGACCAATCTGTAATTAGCCCACCCAACTACCTCATCCCCATATTGTTATTTATTTTGCTCATTTGCACCCCAGTATCTCTATTTGCATATCATCTTCTGCACATCTATTTATCCAGTGTTAATACTAAATTGTAATTATTTTGCACTATGGCCTATTTATTGCCTTACCTCCATAACTTACTACATTTAGACACACTATATATAGCTTTTCTATTTTCTATTGTGTTATTGACTGTACGTTTTGTTTACCCCATATGTAACTCTGTGTTGTTGTTGTTTTTATCGCACTGCTTTGCTTTATCTTGGCCAGGTCGCAGTTGTAAATGAGAACTTGTTCTCAACTGGCCTACCTGGTTAAATAATGGTAATATATATATATATATATATATATATATATATATATATATATATATATATATATATATATATATATATATATATACATATAAACAAACTCAACCTCATCACACTACTCAACCTCCCCATTGACTCATTTAGCCTACTTGTGGAACAGTGCATACAGTGCAATGAAATAGATGCATAATACACGATTCAAAGGCTGACTTCAAATACTGACATCAATGTGAAAGTAACTGGAGCATAAAACAGCTGACTGTGAATGCAAACTATCCCAGATAAATCCTACACATGCATTGAAATAAAAGGCATACATCAAAGGAATTACTTTGGCCTTCAATCAACAATGATGTATAAAGACAAACAAACTCAACCAAAGAATGAAGAAAATCATGAAATACAAAATGAAAATCTACACATTAAAGGAGAAATCCACACAAAGCCACTCATCACTTTCATTTACAGTGTTAAATTACACTAATATGTGAAAACAATTTTTGTAAACAAATGTTTCATTTTGACGTTATAATAAGGTTGGTAGCAACATGGAAACTCGTTGTGGAAATCTGTTGCAGCTCAAGTAGACTACAAAATCCACAATGCAATGCTCTCTCTATGGGCTGGCTACACACAATAATACAAAGACAATATCAGCGTGTGAAGTAGCTAGCTAGCTGTAAAATCGCCTAAACAAACTACAGATGTCGCTCACAGAGTGGAGTCTAACATTCACAACAGCAGATAGACTTGGAGGAGATGGGAAACGTTGCCCATACTAGGTCAATGGGCTGCGCGGTGCATTCTGGGTGATTCTGGTACAAGGAGAGCTCTCCTTCAAGAAGTGAATGGGAGTCTATTGGGCGCTAGCTCAAACACCTAATATTAGCACGAATTTCGTCAACAAGAAGTGCAACATACATATTTTTGCGAGATGTGAAATAATGAACTTGCTATCTGTAGTATCGTATAGCTTTGGAATCGTGTTATTATGTACTTTCGAGGAATAGAGGCACGTTTCTCGACATATAGACTGACTTTGAGAAGGAATTGCCTGACGATTAGCTTAGCAACCGCGTGACGCAGTATGACAACGTCAACGCGATTGGTCGACAGTCTGCTGGGTGGGACATTATACATTCTTCATTGGATTCTATCTCTTTTCTATAATATCTGTGGAACTGCACCATGCAATGCACCCTGGACTAAAGAGGCAGACAAATAGGAAAAATGTGCTAGACCCTCTGTTAAATTACAAATTTCAATCGGTAGGAATATCGCAGAAATATGATCAATGGCTCATTCGAGAGAAGACATCCTCAAGCGTTATGACATCGGCCAGTATTGAAATCTGACATGCATAATAAACGTTTTTGCGATCTAAAAGTCGTATTCCTATTAACTTCCTATTAACTTCCAGATTCACTTCCAGAGTAACTTCCAGATTAATTTCCAGATCCCCTCCTCTCTCTCCCCACTCCCTCCTCTCTCTCCCCTCCCCTCCTCTCTCCCAATTCCCTCCTCTCTCTCCCCTCCCCTCCTCTCTCTCCCCACTCCCTCCTCTCTCTCTCTCTCTCTACTCATCTCTCTCTCTCACTACTCCTCTCCCTACTCCTCTCTCTCACTCTTTCTCTCTCTCTCTCTCTCTCTCTCTCTCTCTCTCTCTCTCTCTCTCTCTCTCTCTCTCTCTCTCTCTCTCTCTCTCTCTCTCTCTCTCTCTCTCTCTCTCTCTAGTTCTCTCTCTCTTCCTGACATATAGCATCAGGCATGTTGATCTTGACTCAGGTCACAGACCTCTATCATTGGACCAGACCTGAGTCTGTGACCTGATCACTCACACAACAGAGGACAGAACAGAAAAAGGTCTGATAAACTACAGTTCCTCACAATAAAATGACAGCTCTTAAGATTGTTTAAAAAGAAAGAGCAGCTCTATACGACATTCAAACTAATTGTTTTGAGCTGATAGTAACTCCAGGTCCAATTCATTAAGACAGGCCTTTGAAGGCGTTACAAAAGTCCCTAGTTGTGGATCTCATCAAGGAGTTAGTCCAAAGTGTCCCCCCTCCTGCTCTAACAGATGACCAATATAAAATATATAATATATACTCTCTTTCATTTACATAGAGACATGTACAATCAATCATTGACACACTGAATATACAACAGTCAGATTGCTGTCACCATCACAACTTAACTGACATTATTGCCTGTCCCCAGATGGACAATTATGCTATAGTAAAGTACATTTACAGGTGATCACATAATTGTTCTGCTTTGAGACAGATTTTTACTGTCTGCTTCCAGTTGGATGTTCATTTACTAGCCCTGCAAATGATCATATATCTAACAATATCAAATCATATCTCAGTAACTGTCAGAAGTGTATATCAGTATAACAGCATCCTACCTGTGCTCCAGAACAAGATCATCAATATCACTGCAGGTATCATATCTGTCTCTAACTGGGGCTCCACTGAGCTATACAAGTCTGCTGTCATGAAGAGTGAGTGGACAATTCTGCTAGGCTATATGACTTATATCTCATTAGTTCATTACTTCAATGATGTGAGATAAACTTCGTAGCAACTTATCTTAGATCACTGGTTGAACTCAGCTCTGTTTTGAAAAACCCCACAGGAAACTGCTGACAGAGCAGCAAAGTTTCACGTAGTGTGTCCTATAATATCACCTCTAACTTTCTACTGCTTGAGAGGGGGAGGGGGGGGAGGGGGAGGGGGAGAGGAGGAGGAGAGGAGAGGAGGAGAAGAGGAAAGGGGAGGAGAGGAGAGGGAGGAGAAGAGGAGAGGGGGAGAGGGGGAGGGGGAGAGGAGGAGAAGAGGAGAGGAGGAGAATAGGAGAGGGGGAGGGGGAGAAGAGGAGAGGAGGAGAGGAGGAGAAGAGGAGAGGGGGAGAAGAGGAGAGGAGAGGGGAGGAGAGGAGAGGGGGAGAAGAGGAGAGGGGGATGAGGGGGTGAGGTTCGTCTTCCACCATTCCACCCATGTCTCATGTTAGAGCAGGAGAAGGGGGGATGTGGTGTAGAAGCTAGAGGTCTGTTACCCAAGTCAACTCAACAGGTCTGATGCTATATGTCAGGGTCAGGCTGGGCTGGGCCAAGAGTGGAAAAGGTTACTGGTTATGATGACATCACTGGTGAGATGTCAGTGATAATAATATATTATCTCTCTCTCCCATCTCTCGCTCTCCTCCCTCTCTCCTCCCCTTTCCCTCGCCCTCTCTATGTCTCCCCCATTACTCTCTTCCTCCTCCCTCCCTCCCTCCCTCTCTCTCTCCCTCCCCTCCTCAGATATATATTATATATTGTAAGGGAGAAGAAGAGGGGGAGAGGGGGGTGAGGAGGAGAGGAGAGTGGGGAGAGGAGGAGAGAGGAAGAGGAGGAGAGAGGAAGAGGAGGAGAGAAGGAGAGGAGGTTGAGAGAGGGAGAGGAGGAGAAGGGGAGAGGAGCAGAGAGAAAGAAGAGCAGAGAGGGAGAAGGGGAGAGGGGGAGAGGAGGATAGGAGAGGAGAGGGGGAGAGAGGGAGAAGATCAGAGTGTGGAGAGGGGGAGAGAGGGAGAAGATGAGAGGGTGGAGAGGGGAGAGAGGGAGAAGAGGAGTTGGGGGAGAGGGGGAGAGAGGAAGAGGAGGAGAGGGGAGAGAGGAGGAGAGAGGGAGAGGAGGAGAGGGGGAGAGATGGAGAGGAGGTGAGGGGGAGAGGGTGGAGAGGGGGAGAGGAGAGGAAAGGGGGAGAAGTGGAGAGAGGGAGAGAGGGAGAAGAGGAGAGGGGAGAGAGGAAGAAGAGGAGAAGGGGAGAGGAGCAGAGAGGGAGAAGAGGAGACGAGTAGAGGAGAGGAGAGGAGAGGAGAGGAGAGGGGGGAGAGGGGGAGAGAGGGAGAGGAGGAGAAGGTGGAGCGGGGGAGAGAGGGAGAAGAGGAGAGGGGGGAGAGGGGGAGAGGGGGAGTGAGAGGAGAAGGGAGAGAGGGATAGAGGGAGAAGAGGAGAGGCTGGAGAGGTGAAGAGAGGGAGAAGAGGAGAGGGGAGAGAGGGGGAGGGAGGTCAACTCATCAGGCCTGATGTTATATGTCAGGGTCAGGCTGGGCTGTGCCAAGAGTGGAATAGGTTACTGGTTATGATGACATCACTGGTGAGATGTCAGTGATAATAATATATTCTCTCTCTCTCCTCCCTCTCTCCTCCCCTTTCCCTCCCCCTCTCTATGTCTCCCCCATTACTCTCTTCTCCCTCCCTCCCTCCCTCCCTCCCTCCCTCCCTCCCTCCCTCCCTCCCTCTAATGTATATTATATAATGTAAGGGGAAAGAGACGAAGAGGGGGAGAGGGGGTAGAGGAGGAAAGAGGGAGAAGAGGAGAGGGGGGAGAGGAGGAGAGTGGGAGAAGAGGAGAGGGGGGAGAGGAGGAGAGATGGAGAAGAGGTCAGGGGGAGAGGAGGAGAGAGGGAGAAAAAGAGAGGGGGTAGAGGAGGAGAGGGGAAGAAGAAGAAAGGTGGGGAGAGGGGGAGAGGGGGTACCGTTCGTCTCCCACCGTTCCACCCATGGGACTATACCTTCTGTTATCAAGAGGGTGTTTCCACCATAGTTCTTATACCAGTCATTTCAGTTTAGGGAAGTGAACAAGTGCACACTTTAAGAGAAAGGAGACATAATTGGGACAATGCATCGTTCTAGACTGCAGTCATGCGTCTGTGACACCAGACTATCACCTAGTGGCCATAAGAGGAACTGTCCTATCAGTATGTTTTTACTGCTGTCTCAAAACAACACATGACCTGCATACATGATATGATTCATGTGTGAGTACTAAAAGCATATGAATATAGTATATTATATTCTAGTATATTTATTATATATGTGGGTCTGATAAGTAAACACTCTTAATGTTTGCTGTTTTATCACTAAGAAGAACATTGGGCACTATGTAACCAAACACATGTGGAACCTCATGAAATGAGAGATAAGGAGTGTTTAAAAAGGTGAGTCCTGAACCCTGTAGACTACTACACTACTTCTGAAGAAGACCAGACTCATTTCAGAATGAAGACTGCTATTGTTCTGACGGTGTTGCTGTTGGGTCATGGCTAGAAAGGATCCAGCTTTTGTCAGATTAACGTCAGATTTGACTTTTCGTAGCAGGTTAGGAGAATTTGTGCAGCAGTTTAGGAGAATTAACGTAGCAGGTTAGGATAATTAGGTTAAAGTTAGGAAAAGGGTTAGGATTAGCTAAAATGCCTCAACAAAAAATATACTTTTGACATTAATTTGACAAAATCTGGATCCCTAATTGCCATGTAGTCCTCTGTAGCTCAATTGGTAGAGAGCATGGCGCTTTTAATGCCAGGGTAGTGAGTGTTTTGAGTTTTGAGTATCTGAGATGTAGTTTCATCATACGTGTGTTAACAATTGGGGAAAACTGTAATGGTTAATCACTTAACCGTTTGGTAATGCTATATATTTTAAACTGGTTTGTCGACTATATATGGATTTAGAGAACTACAGAAATTAAATCTGTTTGTAAAGTATAAACATTTAAATTACATGTATGATACACGATGAACATACATAATGACTACTCATTATTACTAATTGATTTCACATAGTGGGAACCACAATTAGTCACCATATAAAAGGGGGTGTGAACACTTCCAGTGTCTTTCAATATGGAGCAGGATAGACAGCAAGGGAGAGGAAGACACCAAAGAGCTGGTGGACAAGAGCCCCATCAGAGAGGAGGACAAGGGGCCCGTCAGAGAGGTGGACATGGGCCCCGTCAGAGAGGAGGACATGGGCCCCGTCAGAGAGGAGGACATGGGCCCCGTCATAGAGGAGGACATGGGCCCCATCAGAGAAGAGGACAAGGGCCCCATCAGAGAGGAGGACAAGGGGCCCGTCAGAGAGGTGGACATGGGCCCCGTCAGAGAGGAGGACATGGGCCCCGTCAGAGAGGAGGACATGGGCCCCGTCAGAGAGGAGGACATGGGCCCCATCAGAGAGGAGGACATGGGGCCCATCAGAGAGGAGGACATGGGCCCCATCAGAGAGGTGGACAAGGGGCCCCGTCAGAGAGGAGGACAAGGGGCCCGTCAGAGAGGTGGACATGGGCCCCGTCAGAGAGGAGGACATGGGCCCCATCAGAGAGGAGGACATGGGCCCCGTCAGAAAGGAGGACATGCGGCCCGTCAGAGAGGAGGACATGGGCCCCGTCAGCGAGGAGGACAACGGGCTCGTCAGAGAGGTGGACATGGGCCACGTCAGAGAGGAGGACATGGGCCCCATCAGAGAGGAGGACATGGGCCCCGTCAGAGAGGAGGACATGGGCCCTGTCAGAGAGGTGGACATGGGCCCCGTCAGAGAGGAGGACATGGGCCCCGTCAGAGAGGAGGACAAGGGGCCCGTCAGAGAGGAGGACATGAGCCCCATCAGAGAGGAGGACAAGGGGCCCATCAGAGAGGAGGACAAGGGGCTCATCAGAGAGGTGGACATGGGCCCTGTCAGAGAGGTGGACAAGGGGCCCCGTCAGAGAGGAGGACAAGGGGCCCGTCAGAGAGGAGGACATGGGGCCCGTCAGAGAGGTGGACATGGGCCCCATCAGAGAGGAGGACAAGGGGCCCGTCAGAGAGGAGGACATGGGGCCCGTCAGAGAGGTGGACAAGGGGCCCCGTCAGAGAGGAGGACAAGGGGCCCATCAGAGAGGAGGACAAGGGGCCCGTCAGAGAGGAGGACAAGGGGCCCGTCAGAGAGGAGGACATGGGCCCCGTCAGAGAGGAGGACATGGGCCCCGTCAGAGAGGAGGACATGGGCCCCGTCACAGAGGAGGACAAGGGGCCCGTCAGAGAGGAGGACATGGGGCCCGTCAGAGAGGTGGACATGGGCCCCATCAGAGAGGAGGACAAGGGGCCTGTCAGAGAGGAGGACATGGGGCCCGTCAGAGAGGTGGACATGGGCCCCGTCGAGAGGTGGACAATGGGCCCCGTCAGAGAGGAGGACAAGGGGCCCGTCAGAGAGGAGGACAAGGGGCCCGTCAGAGAGGAGGACAAGGGGCCCGTCAGAGAGGAGGACAAGGGGCCGGTCAGAGAGGAGGACATGGGCCCCGTCAGAGAGGAGGACATGGGCCCCGTCAGAGAGGAGGACATGGGCCCCATCAGAGAGGAGGACATGGGCCCCGTCAGAGAGGAGGACATGGGGCCCGTCAGAGAGGAGGACATGGGCCCCGTCAGCGAGGAGGACAAGGGGCCCGTCAGAGAGGTGGACATGGGCCCCGTCAGAGAGGAGGACATGGGCCAAATCAGAGAGGAGGACAAGGGGCCCCGTCAGAGAGGAGGACATGGGCCCTGTCAGAGAGGTGGACATGGGCCCCGTCAGAGAGGAGGACATGGGCCCCGTCAGAGAGGAGGACAAGGGGCCCATCAGAGAGGAGGACAAGGGGCCCGTCAGAGAGGAGGACAAGGGGCCCGTCAGAGAGGAGGACATGGGCCCCATCAGAGAGGAGGACATGGGCCCCGTCAGAGAGGAGGACATGGGCCCCGTCACAGAGGAGGACAAGGGGCCCGTCAGAGAGGAGGACATGGGGCCCGTCAGAGAGGTGGACATGGGCCCCATCAGAGAGGAGGACAAGGGGCCCGTCAGAGAGGAGGACATGGGGCTCGTCAGAGAGGTGGACATGGGCCCCGTCGAGAGGTGGACAATGGGCCCCGTCAGAGAGGAGGACAAGGGGCCCGTCAGAGAGGAGGACAAGGGGCCCGTCAGAGAGGAGGACATGGGCCCCGTCAGAGAGGAGGACATGGGCCCCGTCAGAGAGGAGGACATGGGCCCCATCAGAGAGGAGGACATGGGCCCCGTCAGAGAGGAGGACATGGGGCCCGTCAGAGAGGAGGACATGGGCCCCGTCAGCGAGGAGGACAAGGGGCCCGTCAGAGAGGTGGACATGGGCCCCGTCAGAGAGGAGGACATGGGCCCCATCAGAGAGGAGGACATGGGCCCCGTCAGAGAGGAGGACATGGGCCCTGTCAGAGAGGTGGACATGGGCCCCGTCAGAGAGGAGGACATGGGCCCCGTCAGAGAGGAGGAGAAGGGGTCCGTCAGAGAGGAGGACATGAGCCCCATCAGAGAGGAGGACAAGGGGCCCATCAGAGAGGAGGACAAGGGGCTCATCAGAGAGGTGGACATGGGCCCTGTCAGAGAGGTGGACAAGGGGCCCCGTCAGAGAGGAGGACAAGGGGCCCGTCAGAGAGGAGGACATGGGGCCCGTCAGAGAGGTGGACATGGGCCCCATCAGAGAGGAGGACAAGGGGCCCGTCAGAGAGGAGGACATGGGGCCCGTCAGAGAGGTGGACAAGGGGCCCCGTCAGAGATGAGGACAAGGGGCCCGTCAGAGAGGAGGACAAGGGGCCCGTCAGAGAGGAGGACAAGGGGCCCGTCAGAGAGGAGGACATGGGCCCCGTCAGAGAGGAGGACATGGGCCCCGTCAGAGAGGAGGACATGGGCCCCGTCACAGAGGAGAACAAGGGGCCCGTCAGAGAGGAGGACATGGGGCCCGTCAGAGAGGTGGACATGGGCCCCATCAGAGAGGAGGACAAGGGGCCCGTCAGAGAGGAGGACATGGGGCCCGTCAGAGAGGTGGACATGGGCCCCGTCGAGAGGTGGACAATGGGACCCGTCAGAGAGGAGGACAAGGGGCCCGTCAGAGAGGAGGACAAGGGGCCCGTCAGAGAGGAGGACATGGGCCCCGTCAGAGAGGAGGACATGGAACCCGTCAGAGAGGAGGACATGGGCCCCGTCAGAGAGGAGGACATGGGCCCCGTCAGAGAGGAGGACAAGGGGCCCGTCAGAGAGGAGGACAAGGGGCCCATCAGAGAGGTGGGCATGTGCCCCGTCAGCGAGGAGGACAAGGGGCCCGTCAGAGAGGAGGACAAGGGGCCCGTCAGAGAGGAGGACATGGGCCCCGTCAGAGAGGAGGACATATGCCCCGTCAGAGAGGAGGACATGGGCCCCGTCAGAGAGGAGGACATGGGCCCCGTCAGAGAGGAGGACAAGGGGCCCGTCAGAGAGGAGGACATGGGGCCCGTCAGAGATGAGGACATGGTTCCCGTCAGCGAGGAGGACAAGGGGCCCGTCAGAGAGGTGGACATGGGCCACGTCAGAGAGGAGGACATGGGCCCCATCAGAGAGGAGGACATGGGCCCCGTCAGAGAGGAGGACATGGGCCCTGTCAGAGAGGTGGACATGGGCCCCGTCAGAGAGGAGGACATGGGCCCCGTCAGAGAGGAGGACAAGGGGCCCGTCAGAGAGGAGGACATGAGCCCCATCAGAGAGGAGGACAAGGGGCCCATCAGAGAGGAGGACAAGGGGCTCATCAGAGAGGTGGACATGGGCCCTGTCAGAGAGGTGGACAAGGGGCCCCGTCAGAGAGGAGGACAAGGGGCCCGTCAGAGAGGAGGACATGGGGCCCGTCAGAGAGGTGGACATGGGCCCCATCAGAGAGGAGGACAAGGGGCCCGTCAGAGAGGAGGACATGGGGCCCGTCAGAGAGGTGGACAAGGGGCCCCGTCAGAGAGGAGGACAAGGGGCCCTTCAGAGAGGAGGACAAGGGGCCCATCAGAGAGGAGGACAAGGGGCCCGTCAGAGAGGAGGACAAGGGGCCCGTCAGAGAGGAGGACATGGGCCCCGTCAGAGAGGAGGACATGGGCCCCGTCAGAGAGGAGGACATGGGCCCCATCACAGAGGAGGACAAGGGGCCCGTCAGAGAGGAGGACATGGGGCCCGTCAGAGAGGTGGAAATGGGCCCCATCAGAGAGGAGGACAAGGGGCCCGTCAGAGAGGAGGACATGGGGCCCGTCAGAGAGGTGGACATGGGCCCCGTCGAGAGGTGGACAATGGGCCCCTTCAGAGAGGAGGACAAGGGTCCCGTCAGAGAGGAGGACAAGGGGCCCGTCAGAGAGGAGGACATGGGCCCCGTTAGAGAGGAGGACATGGGCCCCGTCAGAGAGGAGGACATGGGCCCCGTCAGAGAGGAGGACATGGGCCCCGTCAGAGAGGAGGACAAGGGGCCCGTCAGAGAGGAGGACAAGGGGCCCGTCAGAGAGGTGGGCATGTGCCCCGTCAGAGAGGAGGACATGGGCCCCGTCAGAGAGGAGGACATGGGCCCCGTCAGAGAGGTGGACATGGGCCCCGTCAGAGAGGAGGACATGGGCCCCGTCAGAGAGGAGGACAAGGGGCCCGTCAGAGAGGAGGACATGGGCCCCATCAGAGAGGAGGACATGGGTCCCGTCAGAGAGCTGGACATGGGCCCCATCAGAGAGGAGGACAAGGGGCCCGTCAGAGAGGAGGACAAGGGGCCCGTCAGAGAGGTGGACATGGGCCCCGTCAGAGAGGAGGACATAGGCCCCGTCAGAGAGGGGGACATGGGGCCCGTCAGAGAGGAGGACATGGGCCCCGTTTGAGAGAAGGACAAAGGGCCCGTCAGAGAGGTGGAAATGGGCCCCGTCTGAGAGTGTCTGGGTCATGGTGTAACTGGCTGAGATTCTCCCACAGTGTCTGGGTCATGGTGTAACTGGCTGAGATTCTCCCAGAGTGTCTGGGTCATGGTGTAACTGGCTGAGATTCTCCCAGAGTGTCTGGGTCATGGTGTAACTGGCTGAGATTCTCCCAGAGTGTCTGGGTAATGGTGTAACTGGATGAGATTCTCCCAGAGTGTCTGGGTAATGGTGTAACTGGCTGAGATTCTCCCAGAGTGTCTGGGTAATGGTGTAATTGGCTGAGATTCTCCCTGAGTGTCTGGGTAATGGTGTAACTGGCTGAGATTCTCCCAGAGTGTGTGGGTCATGGTGTAACTGGCTGAGATTCTCCCAGAGTGTCTGGGTCATGGTGTAACTGGCTGAGATTCTCCCAGAGTGTCTGAGTAATGGTGTAACTGACTGAGATTCTCCCAGAGTGTCTGAGTAATGGTGTAACTGGCTGACAGGATGATGCAGTACTGTACATGTAGGCCTGAGGTGTAATATTGTTCTCTGGCCAACAGAGAGAAATATTTCATTGTTCATCTTTCATACTCCCACCAATCTGCAGTGAAGAAAGTACAGGTAAAGTTTCCCCGAGGAACAGATCTAGGATCAGCTTCTCCTCCCCCAATCCTAACCTTATCCATTAGTGGGGGAAATGCAAAACTAACCCAAGATCAGCGTGTAGGGAAAACTTCACCCTATATTCAATGGTACCCTGTTCCCTATATAGAGCACTCACTACTATTGACCAGGGCCCACGGGGCTATACACTATACAGCTAAATGCTAATAGGTCACTATACAGCTAAATGCTAATAGGACACTATACAGCTAAATGGAGGAACTAATGTCATTGGTATAATTGAACATTTATGTCCCACAACATCTAATGTGTGTGTGTGTGTGTGTGTGTGTGTGTGTGTGTGTGTGTGTGTGTGTGTGTGTGTGTGTGTGTGTGTGTGTGTGTGTTAATGCTGAGAAATTTGTGCTTTTTTAAGTCTGTTCGGTTTCGGTTCGATTACAAAAAAAAAATAACGGTTTTCGAATTCGATAATAAAAAAAAAACATGAAATGCATTATCAAATAATTGCATTACAATGGTTTTAGAGCTTTTTAAGGGAAATTTCAAAGCAAAAAACAGTGAACGTTAAATTGCCAAAAAAAAAAAGGAAATGACTATGAAACAATCAAATATTTCAGTTGTGTACAGTGTCTTGCGAAACTATTAACCCCCCTTGGAATTTTTCTTATTTTGTTGCTGTCACGATCGTCTTGAAAAGAAGCGGGCCAAGGCGCAGCGTGACATGCGTACATATTTATTTTATTGTACACCACAGCGAACAAAACAACAAACGAAACGTGAAGTCCTTCGATACAAACACAAATCAAAAGGAACAAGAAACCACACGAAACGAATGCCTTACAGCTACCTAAGTATGGCTCCCAATCAGAGACAACGAGCAACAGCCGTCTCTGATTGGGAGCCACCCTGGCCAACATAGAAACACAAAACTAGAACCTAACACCCTGGCTCAACATACGAGAGTCCCCAGAGCCAGGGCGTGACAGTACCCCCCCCAAAGGCGCGGACTCCGGCCGCGCCAACCAAACACAACAGGGGAGAGACCGGGTGGGCACTCCGCCTCGGCGGTGGATCCGGCTCCGGGCATGACTCCCACTCCCTCTCTAACCCCCCAAAGCGCCCCTGATCCGGTCTGGCCCTGCTGGCCGGAGCTGGACTGAACACTGGTGGAGCGGAATGCTCTAGCTCCGGAGTGGAGCAGCTGACCGGTGCCGAACCAGGCACCAGTGGAACAGGCACGGGCTGTGCCGGACTGACGACGCGCACCACAGGCTTGGTGCGGGGAGCAGGGACGGGCCGGACCGGGCTGACGACGCGCACCATTGGCTTGGTGTGGGGAGCAGGGACGGGCCGAACCGGGCCGATGAAGCGCACCACTTGCTTGGTGCGGGGAGCAGGAACAGGCCGGACCGGGCTGACGATGCACACCATTGACTTGGTGCGGGGAGCAGGGACGGGCCGAACCGGGTTGACGAAGCGCACCATTGGCTTGGTGCGGGGAGCAGGGACGGGCCGAACCGGGCTGATGAAGCGCACCACTTGCTTGGTGCGGGCGCAGGAACAGGCCGGACCGGGCTGACGACGCGCACCATTGGCTTGGTGCGGGGAGCAGGGACGGGCCGAACCGGGCTGATGAAGCGCACCACTTGCTTGGTGCGGGGAGCAGGAACAGGCCGGACCGGGCTGACGAAGCGCACCATAGGCTTGGCGCGAGGGACAGGAACAGGCCGGACTCGGGCTGGCGACGCGCACCACAGGCTCGGTGCGAGAGGCAGGAACAGGCCGAACCGTACTGGGAACACACGCCACTGGCCCTAAGCGGGGATCAGGAACGGGCCGGACCGGACTGGCAACACACCCCAGTACCTCTCGCCGTGCCTCTACATACTCCCTCCCCCTGGTGTCCAGTAACTCCCTTAACCTGGCGGCCTCCTCTGCCAACCCTCTGAACCACTCTATCCCGTACTCCTGCTGCCCCGTCGTCCACGGCGTGAGCCCCCCACTAAACATTTTCTGGGCTTGTCTCTCCCCCGTGGACCAGGCCTCCATGGTTCTCGTCCAATTCTCTCTCCACTTCTCGTAATTCCAACCTTTCTCCTCATCACGCTGCTTGACCCAGTCGTGGTGGTTTCTTCTGTCACAATCGTCTTGAAAAGAAGCGGGCCAAGGCGCAGCGTGAGATGCGTACATATTTATTTTATTGTACACCACAGCGAACAAAACAACAAATGAAACGTGAAGTCCTTCGATACAAACACAAATCAAAAGGAACAAGAAACCACACGAAACAAATGCCTTACAGCTACCTAAGTATGGCTCCCAATCAGAGACAACGAGCAACAGCCGTCTCTGATTGGGAGCCACCCTGGCCAACATAGAAACACAAAACTAGAACCTAACACCCTGGCTCAACATACGAGAGTCCCCAGAGCCAGGGCGTGACAGTTGCCTTACAACCTGGAATTAAAATTGATTTTTTCGGGGTTTGTAACATTTCATTTCCACAACATGCCTACCACTTTGAAGATGTAAAAACATTTTTTATTGTGAAACAAATAAGAAATTTGCCCATTCTTCAAGGCAAAACTGCTCCAGCTCCTTCAAGTTGGATGGGTTCCGCTGGTGTACAGCATTCTTTAAGTCATACCACAGATTCTCAATTGGATTGAGGTCTGGGCTTTGACTAGGCCATTCCAAGACATTTACATGTTTCTCCTTAAACCACTTCAGTGTTGCTTTAGCACTATGCTTAGGGTCATTGTCCAGCTGGAAGGTGAACCTCCATCCCAGTCTCAAATCTCTGGAAGACTGAAACAGGTTTCCCTCAAGAATTTCCCTGTATTTAGCGCCATCCATTACTCCTTCAATTGTGACCAGTTTCCCAGTCCCTGCCGATGAAAAACATCCCCACAGCATGATATTGCCACCACCATGCTTCAATGTGGTGATGGTGTTCTTGGGGTGATGAGAGGTGTTGCGTTTGCGCCAGACATAGCATTTTCCTTGACGGCCAAAAAGTTCAATTTTAGTCTCATCTGACCAGAGTACCTTCTTCCATATGTTTGGGGAGTCTCCCACATGCCTTTGGCGAAAATGAAACGTGGTTGCTTATTTTTTTCTTTAAGCAATGGCTTTTTCTGGCCACTCTTCCATAAAGCCCAGCTCTGTGGAGTGTATGGCTTAAAGTGGTCCTATGGACAGAGACTCCAATCTCCGCTGTGGAGCTTTGCAGCTCCTTCAGGGTTATCTTTGGTATCTTTGACAACTTTATGTAGACCCTAAAAGTTTGTGGGCACCTTTTGTCACCATTATAGTGCATGTAATGTATTGTTTAGATTAATTAATAATAATAATTATTATTATTATTATGTTTATTGTGTTGTGGTGTCGCTAGCATGCATCCCCCCCAAAAAAATGGTTGTTTGCCCCACCAAGATTGGGGCGGCAGGTAGCTTAGTGGTTAAGAGCGTTGTGCCAGTAACCGAAAGGTCGCTGGTTCTAATCCCCGAGCCGACTAGGTGAAAAATCTGTCGATGTGCCCTTGAGCAAGGCACTTAACCCTAATTGCTCCTGTAAGTCGCTCTGGATAAGAGCGTCTGCTAAATGACTAAAATGTAAATGTAATGGAAATGTAAGATTGACATGCTAAAATCACCACTGCAAATGAGCCATCAATTTCATTAACCACCTAACAAGCGACCACCACTCCTACCACTACAAAGACCTGAAATGCCAAGAGATAAACATAGAGAAAAGTCCCTTCTTCCAGCTTGTCCTGAAGCTAAGTTCACAAACCACTACTAACCCAACAATGCCTCAAGACAGCCCTCAGACAATCTGGCCCAAACAAATCTGGCCCAAACAAACATAAAATTATACTGGAAAACATTACAAAACCAGGGGTGTGTAGAAATATTAGCTAAACCTAGGGTATGGCTAAATGGGGTGTGTAGAAATACAAATAAACCTAGGGTATGGCTAAATGGGGTGTGTAGAAATACAGCTAAACCTAGGGTATGGCTAAATGGAGTGTGTAGAAATACAGCTAAACCTAGGGTATGGCTAAATGGGGTGTGTAGAAATACAGCTAATCCTAGTGTATGGCTAAATGGGGTGTGTAGAAATACAGCTAAACCTAGGGTATGGCTAAATGGGGTGTGTAGAAATACAGCTAAACCTAGGGTATGGCTAAATGGGGTGTGTAGAAATACAGCTAAACCTAGTGTATGGCTACATGGGGTGTGTAGAAATAAAAAAAAACCTAGGGTATGGCTAAATGGGGTGTGTAGAAATACAAATAAACCTAGGGTATGGCTAAATGGGGTGTGTAGAAATCCCCCCACCAGTTGAAGCTCATTTACTGTACTTAAAAACTCTCAAATACTATTTGGAGAACAGCAGAAACTAACAAAAATGCCCCCAGACATTAATTATCACTGCAATGTTAGGTTTATATTAGGTTTAAAGGTCTGTGGAATGGAGTGTACAATGTACTACTCAATTTCAGTTTTTTTTGCATGGGCTGCATCTCAATCTACTTCATCCGCCTGTATGTCTGCCTTCCGCATCCCGAAAATCACCATAGGTAGAGAGAAGACAGGCTATGTGCCACACTGCCCACAAAATGAGGTGGAAACTGAGCTGCACTTCCTAACCTCCTGCCAAATGTACGATGATGTGAGAGAGACATATTTCCCTCAGATTACAAGGACCCCCAAATAATTTGAAAACAAATACAATATTGATAAGCTCCCGTATCTGTTAGGTGAAATACAGCAGCGTGCAATCATGGCAGCAAAATGTGTGACCTGTTGTGATAAGAATAGGGTAACCAGTGGAGAACAAACACCACAGTAAATAAAACCTAGGCCTAGATTTATCAGTTTATTTCATTTCCTTTGCCATTTGTACTTCTACTTTTTACACACAAGCTCACACTCTCCTACAAACACCAGCTGGCTGAGAGGGCCCTAGTGGAGCCGGCTTGCTGAGAGGACCCTAGTGGAGCCAGCTGGCTGACAGGGCCCTAGTGGAGCCGGCTGGCTGAGAGGGCCCTAGTGGAGACGGCTGGCTGAGCAGGCCCTAGTGGAGACGGCTGGCCCTAGTGGAGACGGCTGGCTGAGAGGGCCCTAACGGAGCCGGCTGGCTGAGCAGGCCCTAGTGGAGCCAGTTGGCTGAAAGGGCCCTAGTGGAGACGGCTGGCTGAGAGGGCCCTAACGGAGCCGGCTGGCTGAGCAGGCCCTATTGGAGCCAGTTGGCTGAAAGGGCCCTAGTGGAGACGGCTGGCTGAGAGGGCCCTAGTGGAGCCACCTGGCTGAGAGGGCCCTAGTAAATAGGTCATTTAGTAGACGCTCTTATCCAGAGCGACTTACAGGAGCAATTAGGGTTAAGTGCCTTGCTCAAGGGCACATCGACAGATTTTTCACCTAGTCGGCTTGGGGATTAGAACCAGCGACCTTTCGGTTACTGGCACAACGCTCTTAACCACTAAGCTACCTGCCACCCCTAGTGGTAACAGCTGGCTGAAAGGGCCCTAGTGGAGCCAGTTGGCTGAGAGGGCACTAGTGGGGCCAGTTGGCTGAGAGGGCCCTATTGGGGCCAGCTGGCTGAGAGGGCCCTAGTGGAGCCAATTGGCTGAGAGTGCCCTAGTGGGGTCAGCTGGCTGAGAGGGCCCTAGTGGAGCCAGTTGGCTGAGAGGGCGCTAGTGGAGCCAGCTGGCTGAGTGGACCCTAGTGGAGCCACCTGGCTGAGAGGGCCCTAGTGGAGCCACATAGCTGAGAGGGCCCTAGTGGAGACAGCTGGCTGAGAGGGCCCTAGTGAAGCTCCAGCCATATTTTTGGTCATTGTTTCTCAGGATCAATGTATGAATGTATTTTTGTCAATAAAATTAAATAGATTTCCAATGTTGGTGTACCGCTCCTTTAAATGGCAGTCATTTTTACCACCTAAATATGACACCTTTTGTATTTACTTGAAATTAAATGATACTACAATCAAATTATGGTAAATCGGCTTTTTAGTACTTACTTTGGAAAAAAGCTGCACATTATTTAAGGGAAAAATATATTGTTTTGTTTTACAGAATCTGCAAATGAATTGTCATTTAACAAAAATGATGTTTATTTAATTTCAGATAACAGTAAGTACATGTCCATTGATGTCCTTAAGAGTCGATTGATGCACTAATTAAAATAATACAATAAATCCCCATCAAAATCCATCTGTTTGAGATAGAGATTAGTTTTTTTGCATGGGCTGCATCTCAATCTACTTCATCCGCCTGTATGTCTGCCTTCCACATCCCGAAAATCACCATAGGTAGAGAGAAGACAGGCTATGTGCCACACTGCCCACAAAATGAGGTGGAAACTGAGCTGCCCCTCCTAACCTCCTGCCAAATAAACGATGATATGAGAGACACATATTTCCCTCAGATTACAAGGACCCCCAAATACTTTGAAAACAAATATAATATTGATAAGCTCCCATATCTGTTAGGTGAAATACAGCAGCGTGCAATCATGGCAGCAAAATGTGTGACCTGTTGTGATAAGAATAGGGTAACCAGTGGAGAACAAACACCACAGTAAATAAAACCTAGGCCTAGATTTATCAGTTTATTTCATTTCCCTTGCCATTTGTACTTCTACTTTTTGCACACACAGCTCACACTCTCCTACACACACCAGCTGGCTAAGAGTACCCTAGTGGAGCCACCTGGCTGAGAGGGCTTAGTGGAGCCACCTGGCTGAGAGGGCTTAGTGGAGCCACCTGGCTGAGAGGGCCCTAGTGGAGCCACCTGGCTGAGAGGGCCCTAGTGGAGCCACCTGGCTGAGAGGGCCCTAGTGGAGCCACCTGGCTGAGAGGACCCTAGTGGAGCCACCTGGCTGAGAGGACCCTAGTGGAGCCATCTGGCTGAGAGGGCCCTAGTGGAGCCACCTGGCTGAGAGGACCCTAGTGGAGCCACCTGGCTGAGAGGGCCCTAGTGGAGCCAGCTGGCTGAGAGGACCCTAGTGGAGCCACCTGGCTGAGAGGACCCTAGTGGAGCCGGCTGACTGAGAGGACCCTAGTGGAGCCAGCTAGTTTATATTTCATTTACAGTGTATTGACCGGCGGCCTATACAGGTCAGGACTGATACACTCATATTTTATGTTTTGTTTGTTTATAGTTAAATTATTAACATTTCAAATGTCTTTCTCTTTTGAAACTTTTGTGTGTTTAAAGTTTACTGTTTGTGATTGTTCATTTCACTTGCTTTGTCAATGGTAACATATGTTTCCCGTGTCAATAAAACCCCTTTGAATGTTACTGAGAGAGAGAGAGAGTGAGAGAGGGGGAGGGGCAAAAGAGAGGAGAAATGAACATCAACATGACCTTTCATGACGTGATGGGGAAGATAGGCTTATCGTTGGTATGATGCAACAACACCCATGTGTACACACATTCCCCTTCCATGGAAAGGTGAACCTCTCTTTGCAGATTACTTTATATATAATTTAATACTTTTGCTTTTGTCTGTTTTTGAAATCATTAATTTCATAGGTCAGAGGTCAAGCTGAGCCAGACCAAGAGTGGAAGAGTGGACAAGGTTACTGGTTATGATGACATCACTGGTGAGAAGTCAGTTATGAAAAGATATTCAGTTGACTGCGTGTTAGTCTGTCAGCCCTATCTCTTTTGACATCTCCCTCTCTCTACTCCTCTTCTCTCTCACTCTCCATCTCCCCTCCCCTCCTCCTCTGTCCCATAGCCGCAGGAAGTAGTTTGGGGGTGTAGAAATACAGCTAAACCTAGGGTATGGTTAAATGGGGTGTGTAGAAATACAGCTAAACCTAGGGTATGGTTAAATGGGGTGTGTAGAAATACAGCTAAACCCAGGGTATGGCTAAATGGGGTGTGTAGAAATACAGCTAAACCTAGGGTATGGCTAAATGGGGTGTGTAGAAATACAGCTAAACCTAAGGGTATGGCTAAATGGGGTGTGTAGAAATACAGGGGTGGCGGTCTGTGTATATTTGTAAACAACAGCTGGTGCACAAAACCAAATACTAAGGAAGTCTCGAGGTTTTGCTCGCCTGAGGTAGAGTATCTTATGATAAGCTGTAGACCACACTATTTACCAAGAGAGTTTTCATCTATATTTTTCATAGCTGTCTATTTACCACCACAAACCAATGCTGGCATTAAGATTGCACTGAATGAGTTGTACAAGGCCATTAATCAACAGGAAAACTCTCATCCAGATGCAGCGCTCCTAGTGGCCGGGGACTTTAATGCAGGGAAACTTAAATCCGTTCTACCTAATTTCTACCAGCATGTTAAATGTGCAACCAGAGGGAAAAAAACTCTAGACCACCTTTACTCCACACACAGAGACGCATACAAAGCTCTCCCTCGCCCTCCATTTGGCAAATTTGACCATAACTCTATCCTCCTGATTCCTGCTTATAAGCAAAAACTAAAGCAGGAAGCACCAGTGACTCGGTTAATAAAAAAGTGGTCAGATGACGCAGATGCTAAGCTACAGGACTGTTTTGCTAGCACAGACTGGAACATGTTCCGGGACTCTTCAGACAGCATTGAGGAGTACACCACATCAGTCACTGGCTTCATCAATAAGTGCATCGATGATGTCGTCCCCACAGTGACCGTACGTACATACCCCAACCAGAAGCCATGGATTACAGGAAACATCCGCACTGAGCTAAAGGGTAGAGCTGCCGCTTTCAAGGAACGGGACTCTAACCCGGACGCTTATAAGAAATCCCGCTATGACCTCCGACGAACCATCAAACAGGCAAAGAGTCAATACAGGTCTAAGATTGAATCGTACTACACTGGCTCTGATGCTCGTCGGATGTGGCAGGGCTTGAAAACTATTACAGACTACAAAGGGAAGCACAGCCGCGAGCTGCCCAGTGACACAAGCCTACCAGACGAGCTAAACCACTTCTATGCTCGCTTCGAGGCAAGCAACACTGAAGCATGCATGAGAGCACCAGCTGTTCCGGATGACTATGTGATCACGCTCTCCGTAGCCGATGTGAGTAAGACTTTTAAGCAGGTCAACATTCACAAGGCCGCAGGGCCAGACGGATTACCAGGACGTGTACTCCGAACATGTGCTGACCAACTGGCAAGTGTCTTCACTGACATTTTCAACATGTCCCTGACTGAGTCTGTAATACCAACATGTTTCAAGCAGACCACCATAGTCCCCATGCCCAAGGACTCTAAGATAACCTGCCTAAATGACTACCGACCCGTAGCACTGACGTCTGTAGCCATGAAGTGCTTTGAAAGGCTGGTCATGGCTCACATCAACAGCATTATCCCAGAAACCCTAGACCCACTCCAATTTGCATACCGCCCCAACAGATCCACAGATGATGCAATCTCTATTGCACTCCACACTGCCCTTTCCCACCTGGACAAGAGGAACATCTACGTGAGAATGCTATTCATTGACTACAGCTCAGCATTCAACACCATAGTGCCCTCTAAGCTCATCACTAAGCTAAGGATCCTGGGACTAAACACCTCCCTCTGCAACTGGATCCTGGACTTCCTGACGGGCCGCCCCCAGGTGGTATGGGTAGGTAACAACACATCTGCCACACTGATCCTCAACACGGGGGCCCCTCAGGGGTGCGTGCTCAGTCCCCTCCTGTACTCTCTGTTCACCCATGACTGCATGGCCAGGCACGACTCCAACACCATCATTAAGTTTGCCGACGACACAACAGTGGTAGGCCTGATCACCGACAACGATGAGACAGCCTATAGGGAGGAGGTCAGAGATCTGGCCGTGTGGTGCCAGGACAACAACCTCTCCCTCAACGTGACCAAGACAAAGGAGATGATTGTGGATTACAGGAAAAAAAAGAGGACTGAGCACGCCCCCATTCTCATCGACGGGGCTGTAGTGGAACAGGTTGAGAGCTTCAAGTTCCTTGGTGTCCACATCACCAACGAACTATCATGGTCCAAACACACCAAGACAGTCGTGAAGAGGGCACGACAAAGCCTATTCCCCCTCAGGAGACTAAAAAGATTTGGCATGGGTCCTCAGATCCTCAAAAAATTCTACAGCTGCACCATCGAGAGCATCCTGACTGGTTGCATCACCGCCTGGTATGGCAACTGCTTGGCCTCCGACCGCAAGGCACTACAGAGGGTAGTGCGTACGGCCCAGTACATCACTGGGGCAAAGCTTCCTGCCATCCAGGACCTCTATAGCAGGCGGTGTCAGAGGAAGGCCCTCAAAATTGTCAAAGACTCCAGCCACCCTAGTCATAGACTGTTCTCTCTGCTACCGCACGGCAAGCGGTACCGGAGTGCCAAGTCTAGGTCCAAAAGACTTCTCAACAGCTTCTACCCCCAAGCCATAAGACTCCTGAACAGCTAATAATGGCTACCCGGACTATTTGCACTGCCCCCCCACCCCCATCCTTTTTACGCTGCTGCTACTCTGTTAAGTATTTATGCATAGTCACTTTAATAATAATAATAATAATATGCCATTTAGCAGACGCTTTTATCCAAAGCGACTTACAGTCATGCGTGCATACATTTTTTGTGTATGGGTGGTCCCGGGGATCGAACCCACTACCTTGGCGTTACAAGCGCCGTGCTCTACCAGCTGAGCTACAGAGGACCACCTTTAACTCTCCCCACATGTACATATTACCTCAACTACCTCAACTAGCCGGTGCCCCCGCACATTGACTCTGCAACGGTACCCCCCTGTATAAATAGCCTCCCTACTGTCACTTTATTTTACTTCTGCTCTTTTTTTTCTCAACACTTTTTTTGTTGTTATTTTATTTTTACTTTTTTTGTTTAAAATAAATGCACTGTTGGTTAAGGGCTGTAAGTAAGCATTTCACTGTAATGTCTGCACCTGTTGTATTCGGCGAATGTGACCAATAAAATTTGATTTGATTTTATTTAATTAAACCTAGGGTATGGCTAAATGGGGTGTGTAGAAATACAGCTAAATCTAGTGTATGGCTAAATGGGGTGTGTAGAAACACAGCTAAACCTAGTCTTTGCCTAAATGGGGTGTGTAGAAATACAGCTAAACCTAAGGGTATGGCTAAATGGGGTGGGTAGAAATACAGCTAAAACTAGTGTATGGCTAAATGGGGTGTGTAGAAACACAGCTAAACCAAGTGTATGGCTAAATGGGGTGTGTAGAAATACAGCTAAATCTAGGGTATGGCTAAATGGGGTGTGTAGAAACACAGTTAAACCTAGTGTATGGCTAAATGGGGTGTGTAGAAATACAGCTAAACCTAGGGTATGGCTAAATGGGGTGTGTAGAAATACAGCTAAACCTAGGGTATGGCTAAATGGGGTGTGTAGAACACAGCTAAACCTTGGGTATGGCTAAATGGGGTGTGTAGAAATACAGCTAAACCTAGGATATGGCTAAATGGGGTGTGTAGAAACACAGCTAAACCTAGGGTATGGCTAAATGGGGTGTATTGACCGACGGGTCAGGACTGATACACTCGTTTTTATTTTTTATTTTTTTTATATAGTTAAGAGAGGAGAAATGAACATCAACATCACCTTTCATGATAATGGGGAAGATAGACTTATCGTTGGTATGGTGCAACAACACCCATGTGTACACACATTCCATTTCCATGTGAACCTCTCTTTGCAGATGAGTTTACAGTATATCTAATTTAATACATCAGCTTTTCCTCAATCGTTCAGTTCCAGAGGTCAGAGGTCAATCTGAGCTGGGCCAATAGTCAAAGAGTGTAAAAGATTACTGGTTAGGATGACATATATATAAATATATATTTCCCTTCCATTAAATCTTTCTCTCTCCTCCACAAATCTCTATCTCCCCTCCCCTCCCGTCCCCTCCCCTCCCCTCCCCTCCCCTCCCCTCCCCTCCCTCATCTCTCGCAGCCCTTTGACATCTCCCTCTCTATCTCCCCTCCCGTCCTCTGTCCCCTCCTCTCTCTCTACTACCCTCCCCTCCTCCCTCTCTCTCCCTAAATATAAACAGTACCAGCACCCAAAATGAGTACTGATGAGGTCTCATGTTAGAGCAGGATAAGGGGGGATGTGGTGTAGAAGCTAGAGGTCTGTTACCCAAGTCAACTCAACAGGCCTGATACTATATGTCAGGGTCAGGCTGGGCTGGGCCAAGAGTGGAAAAGGTTGCTGGTTGTGATGACATCACTGGTGAGAAGTCAGTGATAAAAATATATTATATATTCTCTCTCTCTCTCAGATCTCTCTCTCCCCTCCTCCATCTTTCCCTCGCCCTTCCCTCCCCTCTCTATGGTTCTGACCATTACTCCCTCCCCTCCCTCCCTCCCTCCCTCCCTCCCTCCCTCCCTCCCTCCCTCTCCTCCCTCCTCCCTCCTCCCTCCCTCCCTCCCTCCCTCCCTCCCTCCCTCCCTCTCTCCCTCCCTCCCTCCCTCCATCCCTCCTCAAATGTATATTATATAAGGGAGGGAGAATTGGAAGGGGAGAAGAGGAGAGGGGGGAGAAAAGGAGAGGGGGGAGAAGAGGAGAGGGGGAGAAGAGGAGAGGGGGGGAAGAGGAGAGGGGGGAGAAGAGGAGAGGTGAGGAGAGGAGAGGGGGAGGGAGAGGAGAGGGGTAGAAGAGGAGAGGTGAGGAGAGGAGAGGGGGAGAAGAGGAGAGGGGGAGAAGAGGAGAGGGGGAGAGAAGAGGAGAAGGGGAGAAGAGGAGAGGGGGAGAACAGGAGAGGGGGGAGAAGAGGAGAGGGGGAGAAGAGGAGAGGGGAGAAGAGGAGAGTGGGGAGAAGAAGCAGAGGGGGAGAAGAGGAGAGGGGGGAGAAGAGGAGAGGGGGAGAAGAGGAGAGGTGAGGAGAGGAGAGGAGAGGGGGAGAAGAGGAGAGGGGGAGAAGATAAGAGGGGAGGGGGGAGAAGAGGAGAGGTGAGGAGAGGAGAGGAGAGGGGGGAGAAGAGGAGAGGGGGAGAAGAGGAGAGGGGAGTGGGGAGAAGAGGAGAGGTGACGAGAGGAGAGGGGGGAGAAGTGAAGAGAGGGGAGAAGAGGAGAGGGGGAGAAGAGGAGAGGGGGAGAAGAGGAGAGGGGGAGAAGAGGAGAGGGGGAGAAGAGGATAGAGAGGAGAGGAGAGGAGGGAGAAGAGGAGAGGGGGGAGAAGAGAGAGGTGAGGAGAGGAGAGGGAGAGAAGAGGAGAGGGGTAGAAGAGGAGAGGTGAGGAGAGGAGAGGGGGAGAAGAGGAGAGGGGGAGAAGAGGAGAGGGGAGAGAAGAGGAGAAGGGGAGAAGAGGAGAAGGGAGACAGGAGGGAGGGGGGAGAAGAGGAGAGGTGAGGAGAGAGAGGGGGGAGAAGAGGAGAGGGGGAGAAGAGGAGAGGGGAGAAGAGGAGAGGGGGAGAAGAGGAGATGGGGAGAAGAGAGAGGAGAGGAGAGGAGAGGGGGAGAAGAGAGAGGGGAGAGAAGAGGAGAAGGGGAGAACAGGAGAGGGGAGGGGAGGAGAAGAGGAGAGGTGAGGAGAGGGGAGGGGGGAGAAGAGGAGAGGGGAGAAGAGGAGAGGGGAGAAGAGGAGAGGGGGAGAAGAGGAGAGGAAAGGAGGGAGAAGAGGAGAGGGGGAGAGGAGGAGAGGGTGGAGAAGAGGAGAGGTGAGGAGAGGAGAGGGGGAGAGAGGAGAGGGGGAGAAGAGGAGAGGGTGGAGAAGAGGAGAGGGGAGAAGAGGAGAGGGGGGAGAAGAGGAGAGGAGAGGAGAGGGGGAGAAGAGGAGAGGGGAGAAGAGAAGAGGGAGGGGGGAGAGAGGAGAGGTGAGGAGAGGAGAGGGGGGAGAAGAGGAGAGGGGGAGAAGAGGAGAGGGAGTGGGAGAAGAGGAGAGGTGAGGAGAGGAAGGGGGGAGAAGAGGAGAGGGGGAGAAGAGGAGAGGGGGAGAAGAGGAGAGGGGGAGAAGAGGAGAGGGGAGAAGAGGAGACGAGAGGAGAGGAGTGGGGGGAGAGGAGAGGGGGAGAAGAGGAGAGGAGGAGAAGAGGAGAGGGGGAGAGAAGAGGAGAAGGGAGAACAGGAGAGGGGGGAGAAGAGGAGAGGGGAGAAGAGGAGGGAGGAGGGAGAAGAGGAGAGGTGAGAGAGGAGAGGGGGGAGAAGAGAGAGGGGGAGAAGAGGAGAGGGGGGAGAAGAGGAGAGGGGGAGAAGAGGAGAGGGGGAGAAGAG
>NW_028159934.1:0-46919 GCF_964263955.1 Coregonus lavaretus | reverse complement strand
CAGGGCTAGTGATCTGTTATGAGGTTTAATGGATCCCACCTACAGAGGATCTGGACCAGACAGGGCTAGTGATCTGTTATGAGGTTTAATGGATCCCACCTACAGAGGATCTGGACCAGACAGGGCTAGTGATCTGTTATAAAGTTTAATGGATCCCACCTACAGAGGATCTGGACCAGACAGGGCTAGTAATGTGTTATAAGGTTTAATGGATCCCACCTACAGAGGATCTGGACCAGACAGGGCTAGTGATCTGTTATGAGTATTGAATCCAAGATGGCGTAGCAGTGTGGTCGTGTATTCTGTTGTGTCCTCGTGTAAATAGCCAGTTTTTTAGTTTTTTGTCTTTTTTTCATATATATTTCTCTATCTCACTTTCCATCCTTTAACCAAATATACTTTCCTGCAACCCGCCTCACCCAATGTGGAACTGATTCTATTATTTCTTTATTTTTATCAAGAACCTACAGCTGAAACTAGCCAGCTAGCCAGCTAACTAGCTACTTGCTATTAGCCACCGTTAGCGGTCTTCACCACTGTCCGTGGCCTGCACTACCTACCAGCCAGCTCTAGCCTGGACAATTATCGGCCAGTCTGCACAGCATGCTATCGACCCAGAGCATATCGGATTTTCTGCCGGAATCACTGAATCACTGGACCTTAACACCGGATCATCGCAACTAGCTAGCTGCAACCGAATGGCTGTTGTTGGCTAATCACCACTGTCCCAACGTACCAGTTAGCCTTGAGCTAGCCTCGAGCCAGGCCCATCTCCCGGCTATCTACCTCTCTGTCAACCGGACGGGACCTCCTAGTGTCGACACGGAGCCCCGCTGATCCATTACGACTGGTCTGCCGACATAATGGTCTGATGTGGTTTCAACAGGCTTCTCGTTGCGACGACCACAAAGATCCATCTGCTATCCCCGGCCCGCTAGCACGCGCAATCAACAGCCCTGCCTCCTGCTCGTCTGTGATATAGCAGCCTACAAACTGCTCCCGGACTTAGCTATTGCTGTTCACTGGACCTTTTGATCACTCAGCTACACAGCTGATGCCTGCTGGACTGTTCCTTTACACGGTACCTTATCCTGTTTATCTGTTTAGCCTCAGCCCAACCTTTCGTGGCCATTACCAGTTGTTGTCTTAGCCCTCTCAAATAACACCTGTGATTGTGTTATGCCTCTCTCCCATGTCAATATGCCTTGCCTATTGCTGTTTGGGTTAGTTCTTATTGTACTATTTCACTGTAGAACCTCCAGTCCCGCTCAACCAGCCTCAGAGAGCTCCTTTGTCCCACCCCCATACACGCGGAGACCGGCTCAATAGGTACCTCCAGTGATGCTACCTCTTTCATCTTTACCGAATGCTTAGGTGTACCTCCACTGTACTCATATCCTTCCATATCCTTGTCTGTACATAATACCCTGAATCTATTCTACAACGCCCGGAAATCTGCCCCTTTTATTCTCTGTACCCAACGCACTACAAGACCAGTTCTTAAAGCCTTTAGCCGTATACTTATTATATTCCTCCTCTGTTCCTCTGGTGATGTAGAGGTTAACCCAGGCCCTGTAGCCCCCAGTATCACTCCTACTCCCCAGGCGCTATCATTTGTTGACTTCTGTAACCGTAAAAGCCTTGGATTCTTGCATGTCAACATCAGAAGCTTCCTCCCCAAGTTTGAGTTATTCACTGCGTTAGCACACTCTGCCAACCCTGATGTTCTAGCAGTGTCTGAATCCTGGCTTAGGAAGACCACCTAAAATTCAGAAATGTCCATCCCGAATTACAACATTTTCCGTCTAGATAGAACTGCCAAAGGGGGCGGAGTTGCAATCTACTGTAGAGATAGCCTGCATAGCTCTATCATACTATCCAGATCTGTGCCCAAACAGTTTGAGCTTCTACTTCTAAAAATCCACCTTTCCAGAAATAAGTCTCTCACTGTTGCCGCTTGCTACAGACCCCCCTCAGCCCCCAGTTGTGCCCTGGACACCATATGTGAATTGCTTTCCCCCCATCTATCCTCAGAGTTCGTACTGCTTGGTGACCTAAACTGGGATATGCTTAACACCCCGGCCGTCCTACAATCTAAACTAGATGCCCTCAATCTCACACAAATTATCAAGGAACCTACCAGGTACAACCCTAAATCCGTAAACATGGGCACCCTCATAGATATCATCCTGACTAATTTACCCTCTAAATACACCTCCACTGTCTTCAACCAGGATCTCAGCGATCACTGCCTCATTGCCTGCATCCGTAATGGGTCCGCGGTCAAATGACCACCCCTCATCACTGTCAAATGCTTCCTAAAACACTTCAGTGAGCAGGCCTTTCTAATTGACCTGGCCCGGGTATCCTGGATGAATATTGACCTCATTCCGTCAGTAGAGGATGCCTGGATGTTCTTCAAAAGTGCTTTCCTCTCCATCTTAAATGAGCATGCCCCATTAAAGAAAATCTGAACTAAGAACAGAAATAGTCCCTGGTTCACCCCAGACTTGACTGCCCTTGACCAGCACAAAAACATCCTGTGGCGTACTGCATTAGCATCGAACAGCCCCAGCGATATGCAACTTTTCAGGAAAGTCAGGAACCAATATACACAATCAGTTAGGAAAGCAAAGGATAGCTTTTTCAAACAGAAATGTGCGTCTTGTAGCACTAACTCCAAAAGGTTTTGGGACACTGTAAAGTCCATGGAGAATAAAAGCACCTCCTCCCAGCTACCCACTGCACTGAGGCTAGGAAACACTGTCACCACCGATAAATCAACAACTCTTTTCTGGATTTTGATAATTAGCGGGTATCGGCCTAATTCTGCTCTGCATGCATTATTTGGTGTTTTACGTTGTAAATGGAGGATCTTTTTGCAGAATTCTGCATGCAGAGTCTCAATTTGTTGTTTGTCCCATTTTGTGAATTCTTGGTTGGTGAGCGGACGCCAGACCTCACAACCATAAAGGCCAATGGGTTCTATAACTGATTCAAGTATTTTTGCCAGATCCTAATTGGTATGTCGAATTTGATGTTCCTTTTGATGGCATAGAAGGCCCTTCTTGCCTTGCATCTCAGATCGTTCACAGCTTTGTGGAAGTTACCTGTGGCACTGATGTTTAGGCCGAGGTATGTATTGTTTTTTGTGTGCTCTAGGGCAACGGTGTCTAGATGTAATTTGTATTTCTGGTCCTGGCAACTTGGACCTTTTTTGCAACACCATTATTTTTGTCTTACTGTCTTACTGAGATTTTTCACTCTCTCTCTCTCTCTCTCTCTCTCTCGCTCTCGCTCTCTCTCGGCCACTAAAACACACAACAAGACCCAGCTCCAAAAGGCGCAGTGACCCGTCCATAAGGACAACCTGTTTACCCAGTGTCAATCTATACTGCCACACACACACATACTTCTTATCCTGAAAACTTGTCAGAGGAGCCTACCTTTTACGGTAGGCTACCCAAAACTATTCAGTTAATTTATTTCACCATGGGGAAATGCTGAATTTAGCCCCAAGACAAGACACAGCAGTGGGGGCTCCAGTCCCCTGAAGCTAGCCAGCCCCCTGTGACGGGACACCACAGCCAACCAGCCCCCTGTGACGGGACACCACAGCCAACCAGCCCCCTGCGACGGGACACCACAGCCAGCCAGCCCCCTGTGACAGGACACCACAGCCAGCCAGCCCCCTGTGACGGGACACCACAGCCAACCAGCCCCTGTGACGGGACACCACAGCCAACCAGCCCCCTGCGACGGGACACCACAGCCAGCCAGCCCCCTGTGACAGGACACCACAGCCAACCAGCCCCCCTGTGACGGGACACCACAGCCAACCAGCCCCCTGTGACGGGACACCACAGCCAACCAGCCCCCTGTGACGGGACACCACAGCCAACCAGCCCCCTGTGACGGGACACCACAGCCAACCAGCCCCCTGTGACGGGACACCACAGCCAACCAGCCCCCTGTGACGGGACACCACAGCCAACCAGCCCCCTGTGACGGGACACCACAGCCAACCAGCCCCCTGTGACGGGACACCACAGCCAACCAGCCCCCTGTGACGGGACACCACAGCCAACCAGCCCCCTGTGACGGGACACCACAGCCAACCAGCCCCCTGTGACGGGACACCATACGGTGACACTACGCTGTCACTCATCTGTCTTCCACTGTCACACTCAGAGGGGGGTGACTCAGGTTTCACTGTCGAAATGGAATAGGAACACTGGTATATCTCTTACTATAAAGCTACGCTAGAAAGACCAGAAGAAGAATGCCTCTTTCTAAACCTAACAGCTAATCAGTTTTGTCCTTTCCAGCATGGCCACCTAGTGACTACTAGGAAGCTGTTGCAAAACTGAGTGCATGGGTTATCTGGGGAGCACGGTAAAACTGTTTCTCTTGGATCCAATCTGCCTCTCCTCTGTGTGTCCATTAATTGGAATATTCATTGGAGCGTTGAGGCAACTTGGCTCCTATTCAGACTCACCTCTGTGAGGAACTGAAAACACAGAAAACAGCAAATCAGGAAGAAACAATAGGGGAACCTTCAGTTTATTGGCACATTCATTGTTTAAGGGAGCGCATATTCAAAAAATCTTAACATGGACATAGGTTTATTAGAAAAGAGGGGCCAAGTCAGATGATTCATTCCTGTGCATGGGAAACGTAACGAGGTTTGTCCAGAGGAAGTCACTGCATTCATTTAACAATTTGAATGAGGAGTGGAAAGACCTTGCTGCATATTTGGAGGTTTTGAAATGAGTGACTTGCTCCTGTCTTCACTATTCGGGCCACCTAACACGCCACGTGAATGAGTCAGAATCACCTAACACGCCACGTGAATGAGTCAGAATCACCTAACACGCCACGTGAATGAGTCAGAATCACCTAACACCCCACGTGAATGAGTCAGAATCACCTAACACGCCACGTGAATGAGTCAGAATCACCTAACACGCCACGTGAATGAGTCAGAATCACCTAACACGCCACGTGAATGAGTCAGAATCACCTAACACGCCACGTGAATGAGTCAGAATCACCTAACACGCCACGTGAATGAGTCAGAATCACCTAACACGCCACGTGAATGAGTCAGAATCACCTAACACGCCACGTGAATGAGTCAGAATCACCTAACACGCCACGTGAATGAGTCAGAATCACCTAACACGCCACGTGAATGAGTCAGAATCACCTAACACGCCACGTGAATGAGTCAGAATCATTTGACTGGAGAACCACTTCAAACTCTGGTTTGGCTTCAAATACAGAATTAACATTCTGTTTTGTTTTTACCGAATTATCAGAGGATGACTATCATTTTGACCTTATTTCATTGATGTATAACTAAATTGACAATTGAATTAAGTATTTTATTCATGCAAAAATTATTGTGTTGTGTTGTATTGTGTTCTATTGTGTTGTGTTGTGTTGTATTGTGTTGTATTGTGTTGTATTGTGTTTTGTTGTGTTGTATTATGTTGTGTTGTGTTGTGTTATGTTGTATTGTGTTGTATTGTATTATGTTGTATTGTGTTGTGTTTTATTGTGTTGAATTGTGTTGTGTTGTGTTGTATTGTGTTGTGTTGTGTTGTATTGTGTTGTGTTGTGTTATGTTGTATTGTGTTGTGTTTTATTGTGTTGTATTGTATTGTGTTGTATTGTGTTGTGTTGTATTGTGTTGTATTGTGTTGTATTGTGTTGTATTGTGTTGTATTGTGGTGTGTTGTATTGTGTTGTATTGTGTTGTATTGTGTTGTATTGTGGTGTGTTGTGGTGTATTGTGGTGTATTGTGGTGTGTTGTATTGTGGTGTGTTGTGGTGTATTGTGTTGTGTTGTATTGTGTTGTATTGTGTTGTATTGTGTTGTATTGTGTTGTATTGTGTTGTGTTGTGTTGTATTGTGTTGTGTTGTGTTGTATTGTGTTGTATTGTGGTGTGTTGTGGTGTATTGTGGTGTGTTGTATTGTGTTGTATTGTGTTGTATTGTGGTGTGTTGTGGTGTGTTGTAAAGCCAGTGTCCTTGCATGTCTCCTTGAATAAAGGCTAGTTCCAAAAATGAATGAATAATACTACCACTTCAGAAAGCCTCCGCACACAAACTCCATCACACACACACACACACACACACACACACACACACACACACACACACACACACAAACACACACACACACACACACACACACACACACACAACACACCACACACACACACACACACACACACACACACACAACACACAACACACAACACACACGCACACACACACACACAACACACAAACACACACACACACACACACACACACACACACACACACAACACACAACACACAACACACACGCACACACACACACACACACACAACACACACACACACACACACAACACACACACGACCACTCAAGGAGGGCTTTGCGAGGCTTTTGTGAAATGTAGCGGAACAAATGCAAAAAATCCCTTTGAAAAGCAGGGCTGCACTTTTGCAGGCCTTTGGAAAATTGTGTAGAACAAGTTGCTAACAAAAGGAGGGAGGAGAAGAGGGATGTATAGAGTGAAATGGATGGTTGGTAGAGGACTGGAGACTAGGAAGGTTATGCCAGTAGAGGACTGGAGACTAGGAAGGTTATGCCAGTAGAGGACTGGAGACTAGGAAGGTTATGCCAGTAGAGGACTGGAGACTAGGAAGGTGGATGGTTGGTAGAGGACTGGAGACTAGGAAGGTTATGCCAGACACCTCTGTTCCCCTGCTCCAGTCCTGATAAATCATGCGTCGCCACTGCAGCAGGGAACACCTGCACAACATTAGCACAACAGAAGCAGAGTTGTTTCTGCAGTGGGCAGAGAGACAGACAGGTAGACAGGCAGGTAGACAGGCAGGCAGACAGGCAGAGAGACAGACAGGTAGACAGGCAGGCAGACAGGTAGACAGGCAGGCAGACAGACAGGCAGACAGACAGGTAGACAGGCAGGCAGACAGGTAGACAGGCAGACATGTAGACAGGCAGGCAGACAGACAGACAGACAGACAGGCAGGCAGACAGACAGGCAGGCAGGCAGGCAGGCAGGCAGACAGACAGACAGACAGACAGACAGACAGACAGACAGACAGACAGACAGACAGACAGACAGACAGACAGACAGACAGACAGACAGACAGGCAGACAGACAGACAGACAGACAGACAGACAGACAGGCAGGCGGTCAGGCAGGCAGAGAGACAGGTAGACAGGTAGACAGGCAGGCAGGCAGAGAGACAGGTAGACAGGCAGGCAGACAGACAGACAGACAGACAGACAGACAGACAGACAGACAGACAGACAGACAGACAGACAGACAGACAGACAGACAGACAGACAGACAGACAGACAGACAGGCGGTCAGGCAGGCAGGCAGGTAGACAGGCAGACGGACAGGCAGGCGGTCAGACAGACAGACAGGCAGACGGTCAGACAGAGAGGCAGGCGGGCAGGCAGGTGAAGTATGTTTGGCTCAGCCAACATGGCCCACACTAACATATGACTGTAAAATTGTTTTGCGAAAACATAAATTATCCGAAGGGCTTATATGAAAAGAGAGAAGGGCCAAGAGCACCCAGAGGCCCCTTCTCACCTGAACCTCCAATGATTTCATCCACCAGACCCCAAGTGGATGACTCAAAGGAAGGGAGGGATGGATGGAGGGATCTGATTTAGTGAACTGTCTTGCAAATGTAATGGGACCAGGCCTTGCATTTCATCATAAGACAAACCATATGTGAGGCAGCAGGATCCTTTGGCGTCTGGATTCCATAAGTAGCCAGTGGGGCTGAGGTCTGAATGTGCTGCGAGGCCCCATTAACCTCTATCCTCTCTACTTACTCCTGACTGAGACAGGAGTCATGCATATCATTCAGGACGCAACCCATATAGAGAACAAACATCAAGTCTTCTGTCCTTTCTCCAGCTCAACGGATGGAATAGTTCACTTCTTAACCTAAAGCTTGTTCAATGTTTTCTGGACCATTTAACGTGTGTAGAACTATCCTCTTGTTTTGGGAAAACCTCAAAAGTGCTCTCAAGTCGAGCTGAATCCATTTGACAACCTATTCAGGTCTGCAGATTCATCCTATCTAGGTGGATCTACACATCAAATGGTGTTAAATATGGAATACCCGTTGAGGGTTTGAAATACTGTCTGACAAACTTGTGAAGTATCACTTTATAATGTCTACAACGTTAAGCAGCATACAGATGTAGGATCTTAATTTGAGCCAGTTTGCTACAGCAGGAAGATAATCCTGCAGCAACAGGACATTTGAATAATTATGTGGATTCTAATTCATGGACGTTTTTGTAGAGGTTGATACATTTTTTGTCAGGGAACGCCTTTTTAAACCTCAAATACACTCCAAGTTTTAAATGTCCTGCGGGAAAGTTCTCCTGCAAAAGGGTGATATAATTAAGATCTGTAATATTCATATGCAGCTGTACATGCAGTTTAGGTGCTTGCAGTGTCTGTCTATGCTAGGGTTGACCCCATTCAGTCGACTGGTCGATTGTTTGGTCGGCAGGCTGTTGGTCAACCGAGATTTTTTATTTTATGGCACACGAGACACCTGTCTGATTCAGGCCTGTCTCAGTGGACTAATCCAGACACCCGTCTGATTCAGGCCTGTCTGATTGGACTAATCCAGACACCTGTCTGATTCAGGCCTGTCTGATTGGACTAATCCAGACACCCGTCTGATTCAGGCCTGTCTGATTGGACTAATCCAGACACCTGTCTGATTCAGGCCTGTCTGATTGGACTAATCCAGACACCTGTCTGATTCAGGCCTGTCTCAGTGGACTAATCCAGACACCTGTCTGATTCAGGCCTGTCTGATTGGACTAATCCAGACACCTGTCTGATTCAGGCCTGTCTGAGTGGACTAATCCAGACACCCGTCTGATTCAGGCCTGTTTGATTGGACTAATCCAGACACCTGTCTGATTCAGGCCTGTCTCAGTGGACTAATCCAGACACCTGTCTGATTCAGGCCTGTCTCAGTGGACTAATCAAGACACCTGTCTGATTCAGGCCTGTCTGATTGGACTAATCCAGACACCTGTCTGATTCAGGCCTGTCTGATTGGACTAATCCAGACACCCGTCTGATTCAGGCCTGTCTGATTGGACTAATCCAGACACCTGTCTGATTCAGGCCTGTCTGATTGGACTAATCCAGACACCTGTCTGATTCAGGCCTGTCTGATTGGACTAATCCAGACACCTGTCTGATTCAGGCCTGTCTGATTGGACTAATCCAGACACCTGTCTGATTCAGGCCTGTCTGAGTGGACTAATCCAGACACCTGTCTGATTCAGGCCTGTCTGAGTGGACTAATCCAGACACCTGTCTGATTCAGGCCTGTCTGAGTGGACTAATCCAGACACCTGTCTGATTCAGGCCTGTCTGAGTGGACTAATCCATTGGATGGCATACCAGTATCCCCAGAAGTACATTTACATTTAATTACCCTAATTTCTAATCTACAATGTTTGTTTGGTTACGGTAATTTCTGTTAATGCATTCATTATATTATTATTACAGTCTTACTATTGTCATTGTAGGGGTGGACATGTTTGCAGAGCGCACAACCTAGGCTACACTTGTAAGAAAAAAGTTTTTGTTTATTTCATTCCATTTACGAGTTGTCAATTTATTCATTGTCTTTTGTTTGGAGCGCTCCTGTCAATGTTGTGTAAGGACACACATCTGATTACACATAGAAGTAGGCCCAGGCTAGCTATAAACGTGCCCATTTGGGGATCTGATACTATTTCTGATTGTCTTAACTCACCATCACTGTGGAGCTTCTCAAAGTAAATTTTTTCTTCGCCTCAAACAGCAAGTAAACAAAGTCTGTTTTTACATCCATTGAGAATGACAGTAGTTCCTCAACGTAGCCTATTATAAAGATATTTCCAGCCCTCTCCCTTTTGATAACCAATCAGCATGCTGCGATCCGGTGGAAACGTCATAAAAAAAGGCCTACCTGATTATTTCTTATCCTCTGCGCAGAATAGCCTACATCTGTGTCTGTCTGTCCGGAGCTCACTGGTGCAGGACCAAAATATCTTATACATGTTGCAAGTTTGCTAGCAAAAGCTTCTGGCTGGACCCAAGTTGATAGTTGTGATACAATGTTTCAAGTTCGTTGCAGACAGGCCATGCGTAGCCAATGTGATTTATAGGATATTTATTTTTATCAGGATATTTTCTACCTGCAGGCTGCAATGTTTTTATTTGTTGGCTTTATGTAGGGTATTTTTACATATTGGTGATCGCAATAGAAGTTACTTTTAGATTTGTTTCATTTTCATTTAGATATAATTTTGATTAACCACATGGGGGGGGGGGGGGGGCGGGCGGGTAGGAAAACAGGTTTTTTTCATCTGGTTAGGCTATATTGATCTCTGGCTCCCTCTTTAGTAATTTGTGTCTTAATTTTTAATCACAGTGCTTTTTTTAAATTTATTTTTTACCTTTATTTAACCAGGTAAGCCAGTTGAGAACAAGTTCTCATTTACAACTGCGACCTGGCCAAGATAAAGCAAACCATGGCTCTCTCTGGGTATACTGTCCCCGTCCATACAGCCAGCTGGGTTCTCAGTACAGCGTGAAGATAGGAACCATGTCTCTCTCTGGATATACTGTCCCCGTCCATACAGCCAGCTGGGTTCTCAGTACAGCATAAAGTTAGGAATAAAGAACTCTCTGGGAAGAAGAAAGGCGGTGGTGTGTGTTTAATGATTAACTACTCATGGTGTGATTGTGGTAACGTACAGGAACTCAACTCCTTCTGTTCACCCGACTAGAATACCTCCCGAGATAATTCTCTTCGGTCATCGTCACAGCCGTGTATATTCCCCCTCAAGCCGATACCACGACGGCTCTCAAGGAACTACGCTGAACTTTGTGCAAACTGGAAACCGCATATCCCGAGGTCGCATTTATTGTAGCTGGGGACTTTAACAAAGGAAATCTGAGGAAAATGCTACCGAAGTTCTATCAACACATTGCCTGTAGTACTCATGCTTCAAAAACTCTCAACCATTGTTACTCTCCCCTACAAGGCCCTCCCCCGCCCTCCCTTCGGCAAATCAGATCACGACTCCATTCTGCTCCTCCCTTCCTATAGGCAGAAACTCAAACAGGAAGTACCCATGCTAAGATCTATTCAATGCTGGTTTGACCAATCGGAATCCATGCTTCAAGATTGTTTTGATCACGCGGACTGGGATATGTTCCAGGTTGCTTCTGTGAATAACATTGACGGATACACTGACACGGTGACTGAGTTCATCAGGAAGTGTATAGGGGATGTTGTTCCCACTGGGAATTTTCAAACCGCTCCAAACCAAAAATCCTGGATAGATGGCAGCATTCGCGCAAAACTGAAAGCTCGAACCAACGTATTTAACCACGGCAAGGTGACTGTGAATATGGTCGAATACAAACAGTCCAGTTATGCCCTCCGTAATGCAATCAAACAGGCAAAACGTCAGTACAGAGGCAAAGTGGAGTCGCAATTCAACGGCTCAGACACGAGACGTATGTGGCAGAGACTCCAGACAATCACGGATTATAAAGGGAAAACCAGTCAAGGCAATCCAATTCAACTATTGCTTTACAAATACTATTCTATCCTACCTATTCTTCATATAAACTACATATTCTATCCACATACTGTCCATAATGTCTATACATACCATTAAATACAGTGTATATATATTTTATACTCCGGACTCCGACTTTGCTCGTCCTAATATTTCTATATTTCTTAATTCCATTCTTTTACTTTTAGATTCGTGTGTATTGTTATACACGATATGACCAAAAGTATGTGGACATCTGCTCATTGAACATCTCATTCCAAAATCATGGGCATTAATATGGAGTTGGTCCCCTCTTTGCTGCTATAACAGCCTCCACTCTTCTGGGAAAGCTTTCCACTAGATGTTTGAACATTGCTGCAGGGACAAACTTCCATTCAGCCACAAGAGCATTAGTGAGGTCGGGCACTGATGTTGGGCGATTAGGCCTGGCTCGCAGTTGGCATTCCAATTCATCCCAAAGGTGTTCAATGGGGTTGAGGTCAGGGCTCTGTGCAGGCCAGTCAAGTTCCTCCACACCGATCTCAACAAAACATTTCTGTATGGACCTCGCTTTGTGCATGGGGACATTGTCATGCTGAAACAGGAAAGGGCCTTCCCCAAACTGTTGCCACAAAGTTGGAAGCACAGAATCATCTAGAATGTCATTGTATGCTGTAGCGTTAAGATTTCCCTTCACTGGAACTAAGGGGCCTAGCCCGAACCATGAAAAACAGCCCCAGACCATTATTCCTCCTCCACCAAACTTTACAGTTGGCAGTATGCATTTGGGCAGGTAGCGTTCACCTGGCATCCGCCAAACCCAGATTCATCCTTCGGACTGCCGGATGGTGAAGCGTGATTCATCACTCCAGAGAACGCGTTTCCACTGCTCCAGAGTCCAATGGCGGTGAGTTTTACACCACTCCAGCTGACACTTGGCATTGCGCATGGTGATCTTAGGCTTGTGTGTGGCTGCTCAGCCATGGAAACCCATTTCATGAAGCTCCAGATGAATAGTTATTGTGCTGATGTTGCTTCCAAAGGCAGTTTGGAACTCGGTAGTGAGTGATGCAACCGAGGACAGATGATTGTTATGCGCTTCAGCACTCGGCGGTCCCGTTCTGTGTGCTTGTGTGGCCTACCACTTCGCGGCTGAGCCGTTGTTGCTCCTAGACATTTCCATTTCACAATACAGCACTTACAGTTGACCGGGGCAGTTCAAGCAGGGCAGAAATTTCACAAACTGACTTGTTGGAAAGGTGGCATCCTATGACGGTGCCACGATGAAAGTCACTGAGCTCTTCAGTAAGGCAATTCTACTACCAATGTTTGTCTATGGAGATTGCATGGCTGTGTTCTCGACTTTATACACCTGTCAGCAACGGGTGTGGCTGAAATAGCCGAATCCACTAATTTGAAGGGGTGTCCACATACTTTTGTATATAGAGTGTATTACTGCACTTTTGGAGCTAGGAACACAAGCATTTGGCTACACCCGCAATAACATCTGCTAAATATGTGTATGCGACCAATACAATTTGGTTTGATTTGATTTTTAACCTAAGTTTTCTTGTTGCCCACCAAGTCCACAACACCTGTGTTTATGATCAAGGCGACCCAAAAGGACTAATGAGGGAAACGGGAGAGAGGCACAAGAGAGGGTGCAGAGAGAAAGCAGAGAGAGAGCAGAGAGAGAGCAGAGAGAAAGAGAGAAAGCAGAGAGAGAGCAGAGAGAAAGAGAGAAAGCAGAGAGAGAGCAGAGAGAGAGCAGAGAGAGAGCAGAGAGAAAGCAGAGAGAGAGCAGAGAGAAAGAGAGAAAGCAGAGAGAAAGAGAGAAAGCAGAGAGAGAGCAGAGAGAAAGAGAGAAAGCAGAGAGAGAGCAGAGAGAGAGCAGAGAGAGAGAGAGAAAGCAGAGAGAAAGAGTGAAAGCAGAGCGAGAGCAGAGAGAGAGCAGAGAGAAAGCAAAGAGAGAGCAGAGAGAAAGCAGAGAGAGCAGAGAGAGAGCAGAGAGAAAGCAGAGAGAGAGCAGAGAGAGAGCAGAGAGAAAGAGAGAAAGCAGAGAGAAAGAGAGAAAGCAGAGAGAGAGCAGAGAGAGAGAGCAGAGAGAGAGCAGAGAGAAAGAGAGAAAGCAGAGAGAAAGAGTGAAAGCAGAGAGAGAGCAGAGAGCGCAGAGAGAAAGCAGAGAGAGAGCAGAGAGAAAGCAGAGAGAGAGCAGAGAGAGCAGAGAGAGAGCAGAGAGAAAGAGAGAGAGCAGAGAGAAAGAGAGAAAGCAGAGAGAAAGAGAGAAAGCAGAGAGAGAGCAGAGAGAAAGCAGAGAGAGAGCAGAGAGAAAGAGAGAGAGCAGAGAGAGAGCAGAGAGAAAGCAGAGAGAGAGCAGAGAGAAAGAGAGAGAGCAGAGAGAGAGCAGAGAGAGCAGAGAGAGAGAGCAGAGAGAAAGAGAGAGAGCAGAGAGAAAGAGAGAAAGCAGAGAGAAAGAGAGAAGCAGAGAGAAAGCAGAGAGAGAAAGAGAGAAAGAGAGAAAGCAGAGAGAAAGCAGAGAGAGAGCAGAGAGAAAGAGAGAAAGCAGAGAGAAAGAGAGAGAGCAGAGAGAAATAGAGAAAGCAGAGAGAAAGAGTGAAAGCAGAGAGAAAGAGAGAAAGCAGAGAGAGAGCATAGAGAGAGCAGAGAGAAAGAGAGAAAGCAGAGAGAAAGAGAGAAAGCAGAGAGAGAGCAGAGAGAGAGCAGAGAGAAAGAGAGAGAGCAGAGAGAAAGAGAGAAAGCAGAGAGAAAGAGAGAAAGCAGAGAGAAAGAGAGAAAGCAGAGAGAGAGCAGAGAGAGAGCAGAGAGAGAGAGAGAAAGCAGAGAGAAAGAGTGAAAGCAGAGCGAGAGCAGAGAGAGAGCAGAGAGAAAGCAAAGAGAGAGCAGAGAGAAAGCAGAGAGAGCAGAGAGAGAGCAGAGAGAAAGCAGAGAGAGAGCAGAGAGAGAGCAGAGAGAAAGAGAGAAAGCAGAGAGAAAGAGAGAAAGCAGAGAGAGAGCAGAGAGAGAGAGCAGAGAGAGAGCAGAGAGAAAGAGAGAAAGCAGAGAGAAAGAGTGAAAGCAGAGAGAGAGCAGAGAGAGCAGAGAGAAAGCAGAGAGAGAGCAGAGAGAAAGCAGAGAGAGAGCAGAGAGAGCAGAGAGAGAGCAGAGAGAAAGAGAGAGAGCAGAGAGAAAGAGAGAAAGCAGAGAGAAAGAGAGAAAGCAGAGAGAGAGCAGAGAGAAAGCAGAGAGAGAGCAGAGAGAAAGAGAGAGAGCAGAGAGAGAGCAGAGAGAAAGCAGAGAGAGAGAGCAGAGAGAGAGCAGAGAGAAAGCAGAGAGAGAGCAGAGAGAAAGAGAGAGAGCAGAGAGAGAGCAGAGAGAGCAGAGAGAGAGCAGAGAGAAAGAGAGAGAGCAGAGAGAAAGAGAGAAAGCAGAGAGAAAGAGAGAAAGCAGAGAGAGAGCAGAGAGAAAGCAGAGAGAGAAAGAGAGAAAGAGAGAAAGAGAGAAAGCAGAGAGAAAGCAGAGAGAGAGCAGAGAGAAAGAGAGAAAGCAGAGAGAAAGAGAGAGAGCAGAGAGAAATAGAGAAAGCAGAGAGAAAGAGTGAAAGCAGAGAGAAAGAGAGAAAGCAGAGAGAGAGCATAGAGAGAGCATAGAGAGAGCAGAGAGAAAGCAGAGAGAGAGCAGAGAGAGAGCAGAGAGAAAGCAGAGAGAAAGAGAGAAAGCAGAGAGAGAGCAGAGAGAGAGCAGAGAGAGAGCAGAGAGAAAGAGAGAGAGCAGAGAGAAAGAGAGAAAGCAGAGAGAGAGCAGAGAGAGAGCAGAGAGAAAGAGAGAAAGCAGAGAGAAAGAGAGAAAGCAGAGAGAGAGCAGAGAGAGCAGAGAGAAAGCAGAGAGAGAGCAGAGAGAGAGCAGAGAGAAAGCAGAGAGAGAGCAGAGAGAAAGAGAGAAAGCAGAGAGAAAGAGAGAAAGCAGAGAGAGAGCAGAGAGAAAGCAGAGAGAGAGCAGAGAGAAAGAGAGAGAGCAGAGAGAAAGAGAGAAAGCAGAGAGAAAGAGAGAAAGCAGAGAGAGAGCAGAGAGAAAGCAGAGAGAGAGCAGAGAGAAAGAGAGAGAGCAGAGAGAAAGAGAGAAAGCAGAGAGAAAGAGAGAAAGCAGAGAGAGAGCAGAGAGAAAGCAGAGAGAAAGCAGAGAGAGAGCAGAGAGAAAGAGAGAGAGCAGAGATAAAGAGAGAAAGCAGAGAGAAAGCAGAGAGAGAGCAGGGAGAAAGCAGAGAGAGAGCAGAGAGAGAGCAGAGAGAAAGCAGAGAGAGAGCAGAGAGAGAGCAGAGAGAAAGCAGAGAGAGAGCAGAGAGAAAGCAGAGAGAGAGCAGAGAGAAAGCAGAGAGAGAGCAGAGAGAGAGCAGAGAGAGAGCAGAGAGAGAGAGTAAAGCACGGCCCTCCTAGCATGTGCTCTTTCATATGGAATGAATCCATCACCATAAACAACTTTACAAGCAGTTAAAGGTAACTGGCCATGCTGAACATTTGTAAGAGGTAACTAACCATGATTTACTTTAAGCACTGAGACCATATCGTTGTCTAGGACAGGCACCATGCGTGTACTTCATTTCAAATGTTCTCAACAAAGCTGAGTGTCTAGTTAATCAATGGTAATATGAAACAATTCTTGGAAGGGCTTTTTGGATGATGATACTGTTACACGTTTAGCCTTTCCATTAAAACAATCAGAAAGCTATAAAGGCTAATGGTTCTCTCTCTGGCAGGGACAGAATAGTATTGTCCTCTCAGAGGGATGTCTTGAATACACTCCGGCACCAACACTGGTACACAGTCGCCAATAAAAAGCAGCTAATGAGGGAGAATGCTTCTTACTTTCCATTTGCAACACACACACACACACACACACACACACACACAAGCATGCACACACACAGGAACGCAGACACACACACACACACACACACACACACACACAGGAACGCAGACACACACACACACACACACCCCACACACACACAACCAAGCCTGAAGGAGCAGTGAGCTGGCTCTGTGTCCAGGGGTCCACACTAACATCCTGTCCTTCAGTTGTTTGTCTCAAATGTTCCCCTCCAGCTTATTAATGCAAATCCACAGTCAGTGGGCGAGTAATGGACTTCCTAATTTACAGCACATAACCCTTGAGTGTACGACATAAAGTCGGCAAACAAATCCACAGTTAAACCTGGCAGAAGTTGCTCTGGATAACATCGCCTGCTAACCTTTTCACATGTGAGTTCCAAATATCTCTAACCCCAGTGTGAGTTGTTTTATGCACGTGATGTCAGAAGGCACTCACTGTTCTAAAATGTGATTGTTACGCAACATGACAATTAAACATGCGCAGCCTGCTAATTATCTATAGGCTATGTTCCAACTTGCCAATTTGAAATTATTTTCTAACAAGTTTTATTTTCTAACAGTTTGAATTGAGGTGTGTTCCACCTCTTCATTAATTCACATAGAAGTAGCCCATTTCAGTGTTGCAGACAATTTATGTTTGAGGCTTTACTGAGCCGGACAAACTACTCTCTTCGGTGAGAGCCCTAGCACATCTTCACCAATGTTTCCGCAGATCAAGTATGCAGACATTTGCACAGTTTTGCTCGAATTGGAACGCATCGCCTTCCTTGTTGTTTTCCTCATAATAACTTTGGACATGTGTTCGTTCCTATCAAAGTAAGCACCTTATTTTCTGTATATCCTGTTGTCCTTTCTACTGTAGCATACAGTTTGTATGTATGTATGTATGTATGTATGTTTTGTGTGTACGGAGCATCATGTATTTACAGTTTTATTCACGTTTTCAAGTACTGGTGACAAATAATGCATTCCGATTATTGCATGGATTGTAATGGACACCTATGATGTGTGTAAAATAATTTTTTGAAGGTTCTACTAAGGAGAGGAGAGGAGAGGAGAGAAGATGGAAAGGGAGAGGAGAGGAGAGGAGAGGAGAGGAGAGGAGAGGAGAGGAGTGTAGAGTAGAGTAGAGTAGAGTAGAGTAGAGTAGAGTAGAGTAGAGTAGAGTAGAGTAGAGTAGAGTAGAGGAGAGGAGAGGAGAGGAGAGGAGAGGAGAGGAGAGGAGAGGAGAGGAGAGTAGAGTAGAGTAGAGTAGAGTAGAGTAGAGTAGAGTAGAGTAGAGTAGAGTAGAGTAGAGGAGAGGAGAGGAGAGGAGAGGAGAGGAGAGGAGAGGAGAGGAGAGGAGAGGAGAGGAGAGGAGAGGAGAGGAGAGGAGAGGAGAGGAGAGGAGAGGAGAGGAGAGGGGCCATGCCCTGGTGTTGACAGACTTAGACCAAGCCAGGGTCAGGTGAAAGGAGCAGGGGGGAGGAGAGAGAGGAGAGGAGAGAGAGGGGAGCAGGGGCTAAATGCTGCAGTTTCCCCCAAGGGCACCCCGAGACTACCACAGCCCCTCAGGCAGAGAGGGAAGTTGGGGTTAATCCGGGTCCAGGACTGTAGCCCGCAGTCAGCATTTGTTCCCCCAAAGTGGCCGCAGGCAAGGGCGCACTGAAGGGAACGTCGGACATCAACTTTCAGTTCCCCCCGGTCCGGTTTGACACAGGTCAGTCCGCTGACAGATAGGGTTAGTCTAGGGCAGGGCCTAAAACGTCCCAGCTCTGCCCTCTGGTTAGTGGGGTTGCACCGCTCCAATTCCATTCACTCCGCCTTAACTTAAAATGCATTCCGTAGCTTTGGGGAGAAACATATGCTTTTAAATTATGACACCTATAAGTAGGTACATGTTTGAAACTATGCAGTCAGTCTCTGGAGCAGGGCTGCAGTATACATAGTGTTGTGTGTTAAAAATAAGGAAGCATGGAAACTTTAAAAACCAAACAATAAATTAACACGAAGGGGAGGAGAAGGGAAAATGCACATTGGAAAAAAACACGGGCTTCCTGGCATGGCGTCTTAAGCGAATAAACAGCAGCTAATTTCTTGCCTCTCTTAAAGAGAAGCTGTTGGTTCCGAGCCGGTCCGGGGAGGATGTGAAATGGCTGTCGTTATTTTTACAAGAAGCACAACATTTACTTGACCTATTATTGGAGGGAGAGTGGGAGGATAACCTCCATCTGAAAGCAATTAGGCCAGCTCCAATACTTAATGTGAGAATGGCCTTCACAGAGAGAAGAGGCTCTACCTTAGACAGACCCTTTAAAACCCACACCCCTCCTCTCCTCTCCCCTCTCTCCTCTCTCCTCTCCTCTCCTCTCCCTTGGGCTGGCTAGGCTGGTTAACTGTATGGGGGAGGGTGCTGTGTGTGTGTTGGCTAAATCAGTCTGCCTCAGACCATTACCCTTAACGAGCTAACCATGTTTACAGGATTATTAGGCCACCAGTTAGTGTTGAATATCATCCAGCTGTGATGGCTACCTGGCTGCCTGCATCCAGACTGGAGACTGCATTCATGGGTACGGTCTACATGGATTTGGATTCTCGGCTGCCCACCTATTTTGTGTGTGTGTGTGTGGGGGGGGGGGGGTTGGTGTGTATGCCTGCGTCCATGCCTTGCCTGTGTGTGTGTGTGTGTTAAGGTGTGTGTGTGCGTGTCTGAGGGGGATATCCATATGCTTGGACATGAGAGCAAACTGCGTGACGTGTGTTGCCAGATGGGCATCAAGCTTCAGGAGGAAAAGCGAATGCGGCTGAAATAATAAGGTGAGGAAAAGGCTTGTTATTCCTCCATTTGAGCCACTCAGTCCATTCGTTTAACCCCCGTCTGCTCCCAGTGACTGAAGGCTGTTTGATGTCTTTCAAAAGCACCTTGAAGGCTAGCAGTGGGCGGCAAGGAACGGAGGACTATGCATTCTTACCTACTGTGACACACACACACTCAAACACACACACACACGCACACACACATTTCTGACCTTCCTCTTTTATTACCCTCTAAGGGAACCAATTATGAGTCGCCAACCTGCTTATTCTCACATAGCACATTAAAGTGTCACACCACAATAGAGGATATATAGGACTCAGCATCGATCGGCTGTGAGAGAGAGAGAGACGCTGTCTGAGAATGAAAACAGACCGCTTTCACCCACTCTCGCTCCTCTCAATACTTCAGCAACATCCGTTCACCCACACGATGATAAACTATTCTCAAGGTTATTGGTTCACTGCGAAAGGACCCAAGGTTATTGGTTCACTGGGGAAGGACCCAAGGTGGTGACTTTAATCAAGGTTATTGGTTCACTAGGGATGGACCCAAGGTTATTGGTTCACTGGGGAATGACCCAAGGATATTGGTTCATTGGGAAAGGACCCAAGGTGGTGAATTTAAATCAGGGTTATTGGTTCACTGGGGAAGGACCCACGTTTTTTGGTTTACTGGGGAACGACCCAAGGATATTGGTTCACTGGGGAACGATCCAAGGTGGTGACTTTAATCAGGATAATATGTAGCATCCAGGAATGTAATGAGTAGGGAGGTGAGTAGGTAGGGGAAGAGAGGGATGAGAAGAGAGGGATGGAAAGAGAGGGAGGGAAAGAGAGGGGGGTGAAGAGAGGGAGGTGAAGAGAGGGAGGGGAAGAGAGGGAGGTGAAGAGAGGGAGGTGAAGAGAGAGCGGGGGAGAGAGGGAGGGAAAGAGAGGGAGGGGAAGAGAGAGAGGGGAAGAGAGAGAGGGGGAGAGAGGGAGGGGAAGAGAGGGAGGGGAAGAGAGAGAGGGGAGAGAGAGAGGGGAAGAGAGTGAGGGGAAGAGAGGGAGGGGAAGAGAGGGAGGGGAAGAGAGATAATATAACAATATTTTATCGAGTCTAGGCTGCAAAATTATTTTAAAATTGGCAAGGCTGTTTCCCTTGTCCATAAAAATACTCAGATATCAGTTATATTACCCTACCTTTTAAAAACTAATATTATAGCGGTATCAAGTGTAGGCTATTGTTATTTCATCTTGATCATCTGGGTAAGCACATCTAATATTCTTTCTTCCAATAGGTTCCTTTCTGACAGTTTCAGACTGTTAAAAAGTGACGGGATTTCTACTTGACTTTATTTTATACTGATATTGATTACTGAATTGTTGGGAAAGAGCTTGCAAGAAAGGCATTTCACTGTACTTGTGCACGTGACAATAAAACTTGAAACTATAGCCTGCCCTGCAGTCTAATCAGAAAAAAAACTATGGCTGACTTGGTGGGAAAGAAAATAACATCTTCGCCTGTTTGTCAGTTCTTTGGTTCCAGCAGACCTGACCGAAGTCACATGCAGAATATGCAAAAAGATTATCAGGGAAAAGGATGGACAGACTACAAAATTCTGTCAAACATTTACAAGTTCGCTACTCTGGGACAGAAATGGTGAACATGCTTGTGTTTCCTTGCCAGAAACCTTTGACCCCTAAGACATGGTAAAAAGCAACTAGACCTAATGGTTCAACATTGCACTTTTGTAGCCTACATTCAAATCCAGATGCATCTTATTCAAAAGACACAGCCTATAGAATAGGATAGAATATTCTGTCAAACCTTGAAAGATTTATTTGCGCTGTAAATTTTTTCCGTACTTATTTTGTTTAAGCTAGCTACTTTATTTGTAACTTGTAGGCCTATATCTAGGATTTGTACAGCTCGATAGGCAAAAGACATATCCTAATAGGCCTATTTGTTTTTAGCCGAAGCCAATGTTCATTCAAGTGTTATAAGAATAATAATAATTTGTTTTTATCTCATTGTTGTTGACTTTCATATAAATGCACAATCGGTAAGCTATTCAAATTAAAGTTGTTTGTGAGACAACTCTGACACCGACTCATCATTCATTTATTTTTTTGTTCCCACTTATTGAAAGTGCTGTTGCTGCGGGAGCTTATGCCCAACTGCTCAAGGTCAGTAATAAACAGTTTGACGATATTATAAATATGAGTTTACAAGTTTAACTTGTCAAAGTAACTACTGCAACTTTTAACAGTAGCCTATGTCTAGGCTATATTATTGGCTGTTTGGTTTGCAAGGAGGGATTTTCCGACCGCAATTAATTTTTCCTACACGTTGGTCAAGTAAAGCAGAAACGTGTCAGGTTTGTTTAAACTTCCTATTGGATTAGTCTATCTTGCAATAGGTTTGTTCTCTCTCTCATTATTACTATACTAGGTTTTTATTCAGGCTATTCACTAACAACTTCCTGAGATGGAACACCGTTAGGCCTACAGATTCATTCGACGTCCCCGATGACTGTGTGATCACGCTCGCCGTAGCCGATGTTAGTAAGACCTTTAAACAGGTCAACATTATCAGGACGCGTACTCAGAGCATGCGCTGATCAGCTGGTAAGTGTCTTCACTGACATGTTCAACCTCTCCCTGACCCAGTCTGTAATACCTACATGTTCCAAGCAGACCACCATAGTCCCTGTGCCCAAGAACGTCAAGGTATCGCACCGTAGCATTTACATCTGTAGCCATTAAATGCTTTGAAAGGTTGCTCATGGCTTACATCAACACCATCCTCCCAGACACCCTGGACCCACTCCAATTTGCATACCGCCCCAACAGATCCACAGATGACACAATCTCTATTGCACTCCACACTGCCCTCTCCCACCTGGACAAGAGGAACACCTATGTGAGAATGATGTTTATTGACTACAGCTCAGCATTCAACACCATAGTGCCCTCCAAGCTCATCACTAAGCTAAGGACCCTGGGACTGAACACCTCCCTCTGCAACTCGATCCTGGACTAATCCTGACGGGCCAACCCCAAGTGGCGAGGGTAGACAACAACACATCTGCCATGCTGACCCTCAACACGTGGGCCCCTCAGGGGTGCACGCTTAGTCCCCTTCTGTACTCCCTGTTCACCCACGACTGTGAGGCCGCGCACCACTCCAACACCATCATTAAGCTTTCTGACGACATGACGGTGGTAGGCCTGATCACCGACGACAATGAGACAGCCTATAGGGAGGAGGTCAGAGACCTGGCCGTGTGTTGCCAGGACAACAACCTCTCCCTCAACGTCTGCAAGACAAAGGAGCTGACTATAGAGCACGCCCCCATTCACATCGACGGGGCTGTAGTGGAGCGGGTCGAGAGCTTCAAGTTCCTCCGTGTCCATATCACTAAGGACCTATCATGGTCCAAACACACCAAGACAACGCCTCTTCCCCCTCAGGAGGCTGAAAACATTTGGCATGGGCCCTCAGATCCTCAAAAAGTTCTACAGCTGCACCATTGAGAGCATCTTGACTGGCTGCATCACCGCTTGGTACGGCAACTGCTTGGCATCCGACCGCAAGGCGCTACAGAGGGTAGTGCGTATGGCCCAGTACATCACTGGGGCCAAGCTTCCTGCTATCCAGGACCTATATACCAGGCGGTGTCAGAGGAAGGCCTAAAAATTGTCAAAGACTCCAGCCACCCAAGTCATAGACTGTTCTCTCTGCTACCACAGGGCAAGCAGTATCTATGCACCAAGTCTGGAACCAACAGGACCCTGAACAGCTTCTACCCCCAAGCCATAAGACTGCTAAATAGTTAGTTAAATAGTTAACCAAATAGCGACCTGGACTATCTGCATTGAACGTTTTCGCATTCACTTTTTTGACACATCACATACGCTGCTGCTACTGTTTATTATCTATCCTGTTGCCTAGTTACTTTACCCCTACCTATATATACATACAGTATCTACCTCAATTACCTCGTATCCCTGCACATCGACTCAGTACTGGTACCCTGTGTAGCCAAGTTATCATTACTCATTATGAGGGAGGGGAAGAGAGGAGGGGAAGAGAGGGAGGGGAAGAGATGGAGGGGAAGAGATGGAGGGGAAGAGAGGAGGGGATGAGAGGGAGGTGAAGAGAGGGAGGTGAAGAGATGGAGGGGAAGAGAGGGAGGGGAAGAGATGGAGGGGAAGAGAGGGAGGTGAAGAGATGGAGGGGAAGAGATGGAGGTGAAGAGAGGAGGGGAAGAGAGGGAGGTGAAGAGATGGAGGGGAAGAGAGGGAGGTGAAGAGATGGAAGGGAAGAGAGGTGAAGAGAGGGAGGGGAAGAGAGGGAGGGGAAGAGAGGAGGGGACGAGAGGGAGGGTAAGAGAGGGAGGTGAAGAGAGGAGGTGAAGAGATGGAGGGGAAGAGAGGGAGGTGAAGAGATGGAGGGGAAGAGAGGGAGGGGTAGAGAGGTGAAGAGAGGGAGGGGAAGAGAGGGAGGTGAAGAAAGGGAGGTGAAGAGAGGTGAAGAGAGGGAGGTGAAGAGAGGGAGGTGAAGAGAGGGAGGTGAAGAGAGGTGAAGAGAGGGAGGGGAAGAGAGGGAGGTTAAGAGAGGTGAAGAGAGGTGAAGAGAGGGAGGTGAAGAGATGGAGGGGAAGAGAGGGAGGGGAAGAGAGGTGAAGAGAGGGAGGAGTAGAGAGGGAGGTGAAGAGAGGGAGGTGAAGAGAGGGAGGTGAAGAAAGGGAGGTGACGAGAGGTGAAGAGAGGGAGGGAAGAGAGGGAGGTGAAGAGAGGGAGGTGAAGAGAGGTGAAGAGAGGCAGGGGAAGAGAGGCAGGGGAAGAGAGGGAGGGGAAGAGAGGGAGGGGAAGAGAGGGAGGGGAAGAGAGGGAGGGGAAGAGATGGAGGGGAAGAGAGGGAGGTGAAGAAAGGGAGGTGAAGAAAGGGAGGTGAAAAGAGGGAGGTGAAGAGAGGGAGGTGAAGAGAGGGAGGTGAAGAGAGGTGAAGAGAGGGAGGTGAAGAGAGGAGGGGAAGAGAGGGAGATGGAGAGAGGGATGTGAAGAGAGGTGAAGAGATGGAGGTGAAGAGAGGGAGGTGAAGAGAGGGAGGGGAAGAGATGGAGGGGAAGAGAGGTGAAGAGAGGGAGGGGAAGAGAGGGAGGTGAAGAAAGGGAGGTGAAGAGAGGGAGGGGAAGAGATGGAGGGGAAGAGAGGGAGGTGAAGAGAGGGAGGTGAAGAGAGGGAGGTGAAGAGAGGTGAAGAGAGGGATGGGAAGAGAGGGAGGTGTAGAGAGGGAGGTGAAGAGAGGGAGGTGAAGAGATGGAGGGGAAGAGAGGGAGGGGAAGAGAGGGAGGGGAAGAGAGAGAGGGGAAGAAAGGGAGGGGAAGAGAGGGAGGGAAAGAGATGTCCCTGACCCAAACCTTCACCTGAGGGAGCGAACACTGTCTCCCTGAACACGCTATGATGAGAACTGAATAGCTGCATGAGTGAGTCTCTGTGTGTGTGTGTGTGTGTGTGTGTGTGTGTGTGTGTGTGTGTGTGTGTGTGTGTGTGTGTGTGTGTGTGTGTGTGTGTGTGTGTGTGTGTGTGTGTGTGTGTGTGTGTGTGTGTGTGTGTGTGTGTGTGTGTGCAGTACAGTACAGTACAGTGGTGTGCATGGTGGACGTGTGGACCAGATAGAGCCGGTAACCTCTGGCCATTGAATGGAGTGAAATTGTATTTGGAACGAGACATAATACACATAATACTTGAGTGGAGATGAGGCGAGGTGAGCTGGAGACGGAAAATGTGTGGGTAGTCGCGCATGCACATACAGGCACACACACACACACACACACACACACACACACACACACACTGGCCACAGAGACCTGTTCTACAAGCGTTTTCTTACCTGTGAACACCTCCGGTGGCTCTCACACCAGCCCAAGACGTCATCACTCTGCAAGACAGAAAATACAAATAGTTTATAAACCAAGAAATCAGTGAAATAAATCACACTCTGTTACAGCTTTACTTCAGCACTTCAATTACAAATGACAAATTCAACAACACATTAAATATGTGTTTCTGGAGACAACCACACACCACATTGCCCTTTCTGTAACACGCCTCTTCCTTTGATTCATGGCTGTGGTGCGAAGACCCAGACCGGACCCAGACCAGTTTTACGTCTCTGTATGGAAGTGGGTTCAGGCCACGGTGAGGACAGACCATAGTCAACATGGCAGCCTACGACACAACGTGAAACCACGGTAACGTGTGCGTCATCACCTGACCAGTGACCACAGGTGAACTCACCAACTGTAAGTCACTCTGGATAAGAGCGTCTGCTAAATGACTAACATGTAAAATGTAAAATGAAGGGTAAAAGCCTTATATAGGTTCCATATCTTGGGATTCTTACTTTATCTATACACGTGATCCTATTGAAATGAAAAAGTAAACAGAACTGTCCCAAGACACCAGCAGTAAACAAATGTACACTACATGACCAAGAGTATGTGGACACCTGCTCGTCCAACAACTCATTCCAAAGATCGTGGGCATTAATATGGAGTTGGTCCCCCCTTTGCTGCTATAACAGCCTCCACTCTTCTGGGAAGGCTTTCCACTAGATGTGGGGACTTGCTTCCATTCAGCCACAAGAGCATTAGTGAGGTCGGACACTGATGTTGGGCGATTAGGCCTGGCTTGCGGTCTGTGTTCCAATTCATCCCAAAGGTGTTCGATGGGGTTGAGGTCAGGGCTCTGTGCAGGCCAGTCAAGTTTTTCCACACCAAACCATTTCTGTATGGACCTCGCTTTGTGCACGGGGTCATTGTCATGCTGAAACAGGAAAGGGCCTTCCCCAAACTGTTGCCACAAAGTTGGAAGCACAGAATCATCTAGAATGTCATTGTATGCTGTAGCGTTAAGATTTCCCTTCACTGGAACTAAGGGGCCTAGCCCGAACCATGAAAAACAGCCCCAGACAATTATTCCTCCTCCACCAAACTTTACAGTTGGCAGTATGCATTTGGGCAGGTAGCGTTGACCTGGCATCCGCCAAACCCAGATTCGTGGACTGCCAGATGGTGAAGCGTGATTCGTCACTCCACAGAGCGCGTTTCCACTGCTCCAGAGTCCAATGGCCCCAAACCATTATTCCTCCTCCACCAAACTTCACAGTTGGCACTACTGCCAATGTTTGTCTATGGAGATTGCATGGCGGTGTGCTTGATTTTATACACCTGTCAGCAACAGGTGTGACTGAAATAGCCGAATCCACTAATTTGAAGGGGTGTCCACATACTTTTGTACTCTCTTGTACTCCACTTGAGAGGAGGATATTTGTCATTGTCTGTCCGATACTGACGTAGCAGGCGTGAAAGAAAACGCCTGAGTGGAGTTCCCGCATCCGGTTTTCAGCGGAAAAGGAAGCTAGGTTGAATAAACTGTATCCCTGAAAACCGGATATAACCGGTTGTTGTCAACTCCACTAGGGGGTGGTCTGATACAGACGTTATGGAAAGAGAAACACTGACACAATAACACAGCTGTAACATAAGCTTTAGATTAATTCTAAAAGTGCAGAGTTGACTTGGGAGGCTTGGCGATGTAAAGGTGGCCTTGGCCCGCCAGTGACAGGATCATCCATCCCCATTATTCCACAAAGGTGAAAAACACCAATTAAAGCAGAAAGCCCTGAGCGTGTGATAAGCCGTACTAACGAGTTCCAAACACTCGCTCCCTCTGAGTGAGCAATATTTACCCCAACGCAGGATCATCCTCTCCCACTACTTAACACATTCACTTACCTCAGTTTTTTACACACACACACACACACACACACACACACACACACACACACACACACACACACACATGCATACCACCTTGGTAAAGTCTTAATTACCTCAAAGAGGAACAGAAAGAAGAATGGCCATTGTGTTAGTGGGGTCAGGATCTAGGGGTGCACAGGGGGCACTGATCTCACCAGGAATGCTAAAGGGTCACACCACCCCACAAGATTAGATCAGCTACTTAACCCAGCAACCACATGATGAGGCCAACAGAAGAAACGAAGAAGAAAGACCAAACCCATCATTAAGAGGCAAAGGGAAGAGGAGCAGGAGGTGAAAAGAACAGCAGCGGCACTTTAGTATTTAGGTATCATTAAAAGAGAGGAGAGAAGGAGGAGGAGGAGGAGGCGGAGGTGGAGGTGGAGGTGGAGGAGGAAGAGGAGGAGGAGGAAGAGAAGGAAGAAGAGGAAGGGAGGAGAAGGAGGTGGAGGAGGAGGAGGAGGAGGAGTAAGTGGAGGAGGAGGAGAAGGTGGAGGAGAAGGAGGTGGAGGAGGAGGAGGTGGTGGAGAAGAAGGAGGTGGAGGAGAAGGAGGTGGAGGAGAAGGAGGTGGTGGAGGAGAAGGAGGTGGAGAAGGAGGTGGTGGAGGAGAAGGAGGTGGAGGAGGAGGAAGTGGAGGAGAAGGAGGTGGAGGAGGAGGAGGTGGTGGAGGAGAAGGAGGTGGTGGAGGAGAAGGAGGTGGAGGAGGAGGAAGTGGAGGAGGAGGAGGTGGAGGAGAAGGAGGTGGAGGAGGAGGAAGTTGAGGAGGAGGTGGAGGAGAAGGAGGTGGAGGAGGAGGTGGAGGTGGAGGAGGAGGAAGTGGAGGAGGAGGTGGAAGGGGAGGAGGAGGTGGAGGAAGTGGAGGAGGAGGAGGAGGAGGTGGTGGAGGAGAAGGAGGTGGAGGAGGAGAAGGAGGTGGAGGAGGAGGAAGTGGAGGAGAAGGAGGTGGAGGAGGAGGAGGTGGTGGAGGAGAAGGAGGTGGTGGAGGAGAAGGAGGTGGAGGAGGAGGAAGTGGAGGAGGAGGAGGTGGAGGAGAAGGAGGTGGAGGAGGAGGAAGTTGAGGAGGAGGTGGAGGAGAAGGAGGTGGAGGAGGAGGTGGAGGAGAAGGAGGTGGAGGAGGAGGAAGTGGAGGAGGAGGTGGAAGGGGAGGAGGAGGTGGAGGAAGTGGAGGAGGAGGAGGAGGAGGTGGTGGAGGAGAAGGAGGTGGAGGAGGAGGAAGTGGAGGAGGAGGTGGAAGGGGAGGGAGAGGCAAAGAAAAAGGTAAACCCACAGGGCTAAATACTCTCTCTCTCTCTCTCTCTCATTCTCTCTCTCTCTCTCTCTCTCTCTCTCTCTCTCTCTCTTCTTTTCTTTCTTTCTTTCTTTCTTTCTTTCTTTTCTCTCTCTCTCTCTCTCTCTCTCTCTCTCTCTCTCTCCTTTCTTTCTTTCTTTCTGTCTTTCTTTCTCTCTGTCTCTCTCCCTCTCTCTCTCTCTCTCTCTCTCTTCTCTTTCTCTCTCACTATCGCTCTCTCTCTTCCTCTCTCTGTCTTTCTCACTCCCCACCCCTCTCTCTCTCTCTTCGTCTCAGTTTTTTCTCTCTCAGGCTGTGAGGGCCTTTTAGCCTTGAGTGAATTATTTGTGGCCTCTGATGGAGCCTGCTGTTAAGGCCTATAGGACCCTCTTTACAGGTCCAACGCAGCCGTTTTGATCTCAATATGGGTAAAATTAAGTACCTTACTGTGACTGTTTTCAATTAAAATGGTCAAAAAGACAAAAAAAATTGCTTCTTAGCAAAGATACATTTCTCAAGCAATAATTTTGTTAGGACTGTCTGGGAATGTTCTGAGTGATGAGGGGAAAACTGAACATTAGCTGTTATTGGCAGAGAGGTCTGGAACTTTCTTATTGGTCTATTAACTCATATACCGCATGGTGATGTCACCAAGCAGGCCAAAACTCCATCCCACCAAAACAGGTTGAAATTTCAGGAAGTCTTTTCAAACAGATTGTTACGGATACAGGTATCCTGTGTCTTTTTGTGTTTTTCCTCTCCTTCTGCCCTAATCACAGGTGTCCTGTATGTTCCTGATTGGTGGTCGTTGGGGTGTCTGCTGATTGCTGAGATGGACCAATCAGTGGACATTCCTCTGCATTGCACCACCTGTTTCTGGTTTTTCAATCACACATCCCATTGTTTAAAAGCCGGTCAGTTGTGTTTGTAGAGGGAGATTATTTTCCGTATGTGAGTATGGATACTGTGGTGTCCTGAGTTTTGTGTACTCACTCATTTGCTGGTTACTCTGTTTGGTAACTTTGTTGCGTGTTTCTGGGAAAAGGGGAATTTAAGCAAGTTGCCCTTGGGCATACATTACCCGTAGGAAGAAAACTGTCTAAAAACACTAGTTAGACCTGAGCGGACCTTGATTAGCAGTAGCTTAGCGGTTCTTGAGGCAGGCAAGATCAGTTTAGGGTTTTTTTACACTATTGTTTCATTTCTTGTGTCCTGCTCAGCCCTTTTTCCCAAACCTTTACAGTGTGTTCAAAAATAAACATTTTATGTTTGACAGTAGTTTATGGTTGTCGTGTAGTTTTTGTTCTCACTGTTCCATGTCACGATTCTAATTTGCATGAATTATGTTATGGGTCTCTTGTCCATCCACTCTAGACGTTTAAAGCCACAGGGTTCGTAACATAATGTGGGAGCTCGTCTGGGATCATTCTCATTGATACCCATGCTACTCATGCAAATTAGTTTAGTGTCTGGTTCAGTGTTGAGCTTGGCAGCTGTAATTAACTGGTTTTGTGTTCAGTATTCGTCGGCTCGTGTTGCTAGTTTAAGATGGCTACTTTTGAGTTGGATGCCTTTTTGGAAAACCCTACGTGGGAGGTTTTTGAGAATTGCCGTAGAGTGGATCTACAGGCTTTGGCTGACCACTTTTCTGTACCCATATCAAGGGTTTTAGTGAAAGCAGAAGTTAGGAAAACAGTGTTAGAGATATTGTTGAACGAGCGAGTGTTTGAGTTACCGCCGCCTGAGTCTGCTGCTCCTGTAGTGGATGTGGCTGCTGCTCCTGTAAGCCCGTCGGTGTCTGAGGACGAGGCTCCAGCCACATTGTCCCATTTTGACCCACTCTCCCCACTGTCTGACAGTGATGCCAGGATGGATGTCCGCTCGACACGGCTCCAAATGGAGGCGGAAGAGAGGGCACAAATCAGGCAAGACAAGCTGGAAACGCATAAGCTAGAGGCAGAACAGGAGACGCGTAAGCTAGAGGCAGAACTGGAGACGCGTAGGCTTGATCAAGAACTGGAGACGCGTAGACTTGATCAGGAACTAGAGATGCGTAAACTGGAACTGGAGGCAGAAACAGCGAGGTTAGTCTCTGCTTATACTATGCCTGCTAGTGAGCCGTCCTCACCAGCTGTGTCGTCTGCTACTTTTGATATTAGTAGACAGATCACCTTGGTACCTGTGTTTAGGGAGTCAGAGGTTGATTCCTATTTCAGTGTTTTTGAACGTATAGCATTAGCATTGAAATGGCCCGAAGAGGTATGGTTACTTCAGTGTAAATAAACAGGTAAAGCCCAAGAGGTTCTGTCAGCGCTACCTCTTGAAGACAGCTTGAATTATGACGTGGTCAAAGCTACTGTTCTTCGTGCCTATGAGCTTGTTCCTGAGGCATTTCGACAGAGATTTAGGTCTCATAAAAAGTATTCTACTCAGACTTATGTGGAGTTTGCTAGAGACAAAGGAAATATGTTTGACAAATGGCACAGTGCTAGTAAGGTAACTGATTTTAACTCTCTACGGGAGTTAATCTTGTTAGAAGCGTCTGTATTGGCAGACGAGTTTGTGTTGACGCATAAGAGCGTGTTTTCGGCTCGTACGGAGAGCAGGGCCGCAGAGTTGCTAACTTTTAGTCCTAGTCGACCAGCAGTACATCCAGCACTCCCAAAAGATGTGCGTCACTGTTTCTATTGTCATAAGGTGGGACATATGGTTAATGATTGCTTTCTGCTAAAACGCAAACAGGGGATGCCTCAGCACGCCAGGCCGTCAACGGGTGTTGGGCTGATTCGTACGGTTGTAAGGCCGGAATCAAGACAGAGGCCTCGTAATGAATGTGGTTTGAAAGTCACAGTCCCAGATCACAGTTATGAACCGTTCATTTTTAAGGGGTTTGTTTCCATATCAGATTACGAAGCGTCTCAGCATCTGGTTAGAATCCTCAGAGATACTGGTGCGGCGCAGTCGTTCATACTATCTGATGTGTTGCCCTTGTCCAACAATACATATTGTGGTTCCAGTGTGTTAGTAAAGGAATTGAAATGGGATTGGTCCCCGTGCCATTGCACTTTGTGAACGTACACTCTGAGTTAGTCAGTGGATTGTTCAGAGTTGGAGTACGTCCTATGTTGCCAGTAAAAGGTGTGACATTTATAATGGGCAACGATATTGCCGGAGGAAAGGTGATACCCGTATTGGAGGTATTAGATGAAAGTGACCAGTCTCTCTCCGAGGAGCTGGCACAGAGTTATCCAGATGTGTTCCCCGCTTGTGCTGTCACACGTGCTCAAGCACGACAAGGTGAGGTGACGTGATAGATTTGTCGAACACGATTCTATTCAGAGAGTGTGACCCAGAGGACAGTTCGGGTGCTACCTCTGGTAAGCTGGTGCAGTCTGACCAACAGCCCAGGGAAAGGAAGAAGGATGTGGAACTTGTTGCTTAGGCAATACAGTTACCAGTCACTCGTGAGCAGCTGATCGCTAACCAGAAGGTTGACATTAGCCTGGCTAAATGTTTTTCTAGTGTTGTCTCAGAGGAGGAGCTAAAGAAGAAAAACATGGCATACTTCATTGATGGTAATCTCCACATGCGTAAATGGACATCCCATGTTGACGCTGGCGGAGATTGAAATGCTGTTTACCAAATTGTGATTCCTACAGCCTTTCGACAAAATGTTTTATCCCTCGCTCATGATCACCAGTGGTCCGGACATCTGGGAGTCACCGAGACTTATGATCGAGTTTTGCGACATTTCTTTTGGCCTGGTTTAAAACAAGATGTGGCTCAGTTCTGTCGGACTTGCCACACCTGTCAAGTAACTGGGAAACCGAACCAGGTTATTTCCCCCGCGCCTCTTTGTCCCATACCGGCCATAGGTGAACCATTCGAACATGGTTGATTGTGTTGGACCATTACCAAAGACAAAATCTGGTAACCAGTTTATGTTGACCATTATGTGTGTGGCCACCAGGTACCCAGAGGCCATTCCTCTGCGAAGGATTACTGCTCCGGTGGTGAGTAAAGCGTTGATCAAATTATTCTCAACTTTTGGGTTACCTAAGGTGGTACAAACTGATCAGGGTACGAATTTCCTTTCTAAACTTTTCAAACAAGTGTTAAAATCCTTGTCAGTTACAGTCTCAGATCTTACACTAAAAAGGCATTATCATCATTTTCACAATCACAGTATTATTCCAACCTCATAGTGTTGAAATATATATAAAACACAGGAAAATAATGTTTTTGACTGCGCTGGGCCTTGAACTCACTCTGAATAGAAGACTTGATTGACATGGTCAATGAGGGTAGTGAACCCTGCTGAAGGTTGTTGGTGAACAGGAGTAGGCTGTGGGGTGGCTGTAGTTGTCTATAGCAACCTCCAGGATTCACAACACATCAGGCTGTCTTTGTATGTTTGTACAGCATCTGAGACAGAATGATAGACCCCCGTCTCCATGAACTCAAACAGATACACAGCTGGTTCAAAATGTCACTGTAATCCTACCAAAACAACACTCTGTGTGCCTGTGCCTTGTTTTGTTTATCTGATTTATCCTCTGTTGCTCTAGCAACATGCCCCCCTTCTCATTCATGGGAATTTCTCTGGGAATGACTCTTCCCATGGGAGTATCGCTGTCCTTTCTCTCTGTCTCTGTTCCGACTGTATAGACCTGGCGATTGGGAGACTGAGGGATGAGGGGATATTGTATGAGAGGGAGGAAAGTAGGGATGGGGATAAAAAATCGATATAGTTACATATCGGGATATTATTTTGGACAATATATTGTATCGTTTTGACAATTTTTGCATTATATTATTTTTTTGCGCTAGTTGGCTGTACCTGCAACCAAACTCCAGTAGTTTTTACTTCATGTTCTCCATCTTCTTTTTAAATAGGGAGCCAATGTGTTTTCAGCACTGTTATTTCCATGACTGATCAAACCTTGTTTTCTCATGGCTCACTCTTGTGCCTCTGCAGCAGACATGTGGTGAGCAAGATGTTTAGAACATTGAATCGTAATAAAATCCCAGTATTGAATCACAACACGTATAGAATCGGTAGAATCGCAATACAGTGCCAGTATGAAAAAATAAAAAATAATAATGTACGCACTCACTAACTTAACTGTAAGTCGCTCTGGATAAGAGCGTCTGCTAAATGACGTTAAATGTAAATGAGTTAACAGTCCCCTAATTCTGCCATTATCAGGACCACTGAATGACACGGCAGAGTGTAATGGCTTCTGCCGCTCACTCTACTCTGCCTGCCTCTCATGGGGTCCAGCTGCCTAACATTGTGCTCCTTGTCCACCTCAAAAACAAAAATAAGAGCTCCGAAGTAGCAAGGACTGGGCGTTGTTATTTTCTGTGTGTTTGTTTGTGTGTCTGCTTTTATGTTAGCAGGAAGACTGCATTTAAAGTAGGAGTCGGTTGGTTAGTGAGGAGAGGGGTTTCAAGGCAGGTACTGCTGAAAGCATCATGTACCAACTGCCTTGTTTAATGGCCCAATTACACGTCAACGGCCAGGGCATGCACCTCACTTCCAGGACAGTACAGGCCTAGTCAGTCACAGACCGCCTGTCAGTCACAGACCACAGACCGCCTGTCAGTCACAGACCGCCTGTCAGTCACTGACCACAGACCGCCTCCCGGGAACCAGCAATCTACTGATAGGGGCAAGGCAAGGTCATCTTGTGTAATTGCTGTAATGTTGGAGACCAACAGGGAACCCACATTTTTCAGGAAAACATTTTCATGAACACATAACTGCTCCATTCCACCATATAACCCCTGGACTTCTGGAGAGGTCATTGTACCATGTAACCCATGGACCTGTGTGTGTGTGTGTGTGTGTGTGTGTGTGTGTGTGTGTGTTCGTGCGCGCGTGTGTGTGTGTGTGTGTGTGTTTGTTTTACTATCCTTGTGGGTACCAGAAGTCCTCACAAGGATAGTAAAACAAGGACAATTCAGACAAGTGGGGAGATTTTGCCGGATACCACAAGGAAAAAGGCTATTTTAGCCTTAGGGGTTAGGTTTAGATTTAAGGTTACAATTAAGGTTGGGTTTAGGGTTAGGTTTAGGGTTAGGTATAGTTTTAGGGTTAGAGGTTTGGGGTTAAGGTTAAGCTTAGGGTTAAGTTTAGAGTTAGGGTTAGGGGTTAGGGGTTATGGGAATCAATTATTTGGTCCCAACAATTATTTGGACCCCACAAGGATAGCAATACAAAACTTTGTGTGTGTTTGTGTGTGTGCGTCATAATGTGTTTCCAACATCATCTCTTCCAATCTTCCGCCACTGGAGATTCCTCTCGCTATAAGGCCTGTGTCTATTATATAAAGTGGAGATTCCTCTCGCTATAAGGTCTGTGTCTATAATATAAAGTGGAGATTCCTCTCGCTATAAGGCCTGTGTCTATAATATAAAGTGGAGATTCCTCTCGCTATAAGGTCTGTGTCTATAATATAAAGTGGAGATTCCTCTCGCTATAAGGCCTGTGTCTATAATATAAAGTGGAGATTCCTCTCGCTATAAGGCCTGTGTCTATAATATAAAGTGGAGACTCCTCTCGCTATAAGGCCTGTGTCTATAATATAAAGTGGAGATTCCTCTCGCTATAAGGTCTGTGTCTATAATATAAAGTGGAGATTCATCTCGCTATAAGGCCTGTGTCTATAATATAAAGTGGAGATTCCTCTCGCTATAAGGCCTGTGTCTATAATATAAAGTGGAGATTCCTATCGCTATAAGGCCTGTGTCTATAATATAAAGTGGAGATTCCTCTCGCTATAAGGCCTGTGTCTATAATATAAAGTGGAGATTCCTCTCGCTATAAGGTCTGTGTCTATAATATAAAGTGGAGATTCCTCTCGCTATAAGGCCTGTGTCTATAATATAAAGTGGAGATTCCTCTCGCTATAAGGCCTGTGTCTATAATATAAAGTGGTGCAACTGTTAGTTTAGATACATGCTGTCACAAACCCTGAATGTTGAGGTTTTCACGTTTTTTTCCTGGGCATTTCCCGATAGTGACATGTTATAGACTCACTCACGAGTGCGACGCGGAACTGGGTTTTGTCGCGCGCTGTTATTTGCGGTCCCCCCTCATCCTGTAAACATACTACTCTACAAAGTGGCCAGTTTTATTGCCTCCCTGTCTGTTAGCAGCAGCCTGGTACAGAGTAACTAAATAACAGTCTTGTAACTTCCTCGGGGCTGTGACGGGACTCATGCTCATGTCTATTACTGGGTAATTACATGCTTGGCTCTCAGAGGATTCCCACACACTGACATGACTAGCTCACCAAAATGACAAATGACATCATCATACACAGTGGGGCAACTTCCTGCACGCAGAAACCAACAACAACTCAATCTAAATTCAAATCTGCCACTATTGGCCCTTCATGTGGGGCATACTTGCAAATTGGGAAGAGACAATATTGGCAGTCTGGGAAATTTTGAATTCTGTTGTTGTTGTTGTTGTGGTTGTTATTGATTGTAAGCAGGAAATCACCCAACTGTGTACGATGATGTCATATTGCTGAGTATACCTTTAAGATGAGCCATTTGTCTTCTTTATGATGACAATGTGATCTGATGTTGATGGCTCCATAAAGGCCATTACTATCGGAATGTATACGCAATATCCTAAATGACACAAGTAGTGTATATTACTGCAAAAGCCAGACTCTCTGTGTCTTGCCCAGTTTATATTTGATTAATGCATGAGTATCATTTTACTTTATGTAGAGTTCCTTTAACTTTTTTGTTCAACAATGTCTCAGGTAGTCTACTCAGTATAGGTAGTCAGTATAGGTAGTCAGTATAGGCAGTCTACTCAGTATATGTAGTCTACTCAGTATAGGTAGTCAGTATAGGTAGTCTACTCAGTATATGTAGTCTACTCAGTATAGGTAGTCAGTATAGGCAGTCTACTCAGTATATGTAGTCTACTCAGTATAGGTAGTCTACTCAGTATAGGTAGTCAGTATATGTAGTCTACTCAGTATAGGTAGTCAGTATAGGCAGTCTACTCAGTATATGTAGTCTACTCAGTATATGTAGTCAGTATAGGTGGTTTACTCAGTATAGGTAGTCAGTATAGGTAGTCAGTAGGTGGTTTACTCAGTATATGTTGTCTACTCAGTATATGTAATCAGTATAGGTAGTCAGTATAGAGAGAGAGAGAGAGAGAGAGAGAGAGAGAGAGAGAGAGAGAGAGAGAGAGAGAGAGAGAGAGAGAGAGAGAGAGAGAGAGAGAGAGAGAGAGAGAGAGAGAGAGCACTTGGCAGTATGAAACTTAAACAGTACATTTGACCTCTCAGCTTCCCTATCAAATCTAAAAATGTCAAGCAGACAACCTAAGAAAATAAACAACAATGACAAATGGTTTGATGAAGAATGCAAAAACCTAAGAAAGAAATTGAGAAACTTTTCCAACAGAAAACACAGAGACCCAGAAAACCTGAGCCTTCACCATGGTGAATTACTAAAACATTACAGAAATACACTACAGAAAAAGAAGGAACAGCAAGTCAAAAATCAGCTCAATGTAATTGAAGAATCCATAGAATCTAACCACTTCTGGGAAAATTGGAACACACTAAACAAACAACAACACAAAGAGTTATCTATCCAAAACGGAGATGTATGGGTACTTAAACTCTTTAACATCATCCTCAGCTCTGGCATCTTCCCCAATATTTGGAACCAAGGACTGATCACCCCAATCCACAAAAGTGGAGACAAATTTGACCCCTATAACTACCGTGGGATATACAGTACCAGTCAAAAGTTTGGCACACCTTCTCATTCAAGGGTTCTTCTTTATTTTCTTGGCCCAAGCAAGTCTCTTCTTCTTATTGGTGTCCTTTAGTAGTGGTTTCTTTGCAGCAATTAGACCATGAAGCCCTGATTTATGCAGTCTCTTCTGAACAGTTGATGTTGAGATGTGTCTGTTACTTGAACTCGGTGAAGCATTTATTTGGGGTGCAATTTCTGAGGCTGGTAACTCTAATGAACTTATCCTCTGCAGCAGAGGTAGCTCTGGGTCTGCCATAATATGGACTTTGTCTTTTACCAAATAGGGCTATCTTCTGTATACCCCCCCCCACCTTGTCACAACACAAGTGATTGGCTCAAACACATTAAGAAGGAAAGAAATTCCACCAATTAACTTTTAACAAGGCACACCTGTTAATTTAAATGCATTCCAGGTGACTACCTCATGAAGCTGGTTGAGAGAACGCCAAGAGCGTGCAAAAAAGTTAATAACATTAAATCTGGATAATAACACAAAGCAAATAATAAGGCTAGAGAAATGCATCAACAAATATTACGACAACAAGCAACACTCAACCATGACGGAGAGTAACGTTAAACATGGAGAATCAATCTCCAAGAGAAAACGCGACTCCTCGACGGATACAGATGATTTATGCTTTTCACCACTGGGACTGGTAAGTGTGGAAAGCGACCTGTTGAAGTCGATAAATGACAAACTGGGCATACTAGAGTTGGTCAGTAAGGATGTAAAGGAGTTGAAGGCGAGTCTTGAAATGAGTGACGAAAAAGCTGCGATAATGGAGAACGATACAAAAAAGGTTAAAAGGGACAATCACTAAGATAGAAACGGACATTAATGAACTTAAAAAGGAGAACAACTTTCTGAGAGAAGCCTTACTAGACATACAGACTAAATCTATGAGAGAAAATCTAGTACTTACGGGTATCCAAGAAAAAGAATGAGAGGATACCGAGAAAATAGTGAAGGATTTCTTTCTTACAGCGCTTCAAATCCCACTCGATGCTGTCGATAAAATCCAACTCGAACGTGTACACCGTTTCGGACAAAGAGGACAGAGATATGAACGTCCAATCGTTGCCAAATTTGCTTTCTTTAAGGATAAATTAATGGTTAAAAGCTTACGTAAAATACTTGCTCGCACCAAAATAGGCATGAATGATCAGTTCCCGAGGGAGATTGCAGAACGGCGCAAAGTTCTGTACCAATCTTCAAGGAAAATAGATTAAAAGGGAAGCGCGTTGCTCTCGTAGTCGATAAACTGAAAAATATTGACAACCAAATGTTCCGCGACACAAAGACTACTCCATGGCTATTCTGAAAGTTCTAATAGAGGAGTCGAATAATGGAACATCCAATAGTAGCCATGGTAGGGATCGTAGAATAATAAAACATATTTATAGTATTTTATAAAGGGATACGACGGCATTAGAAGAAATGATAACTAGCAAAATAATACATCTTCATATATAACTAATTAGAACACAAAATTACTCAATCAACATAGTGGAGATAAAAACATAGTGAACAGAAGACATAGAAGGCACATTATGTGTGTATGTGTGGATGAATTGTGATGGAAGGTGTGGTGTGTGTTTTTGTGTTTGGAAAAGTGTGGCGTTAAGTGAGTGAGAAAGGAAATGGTTGCATATCCAAGAACCAATGTGTGTCTGTGAGCAGAGGTTGTGAGAGAGAGCTTTCAATTTTGTGCAGATGAGGGATATACAGTGCCTTGCAAAAGTATTCATCCCCCTTGGCATTTTTCCTATTTTGTTGCATTACAACCTGTAATTTAAATGGGTTTTTATTTTGATTTCATGTAATGGACATACACAAAATAGTCCAAATTGGTGAAGTGAAATGACAAAAATAACTTGTTTCAGAACATTCTAAAAACTAAATAACAGAAAAGTGGTGCGTGCATGTCACACTCTGGCTCCGGGACTTGTATTTGAGCCAGGGTGTATTCGTATTGTGGGGGTTTGTTTTGGTTAGGTTGGGAATAGGGTGTGTTCATTTGGGTGTGTGTGGTTTTGGTTAGTTCTTGTGTAGTCATGTGACTCCCAATCGGAGGTAACGAGTGTCAGCTGTCGGCTCGTTATCTCTGATTGGGAGCCATATTTATCTGTATGTTTTCCTTTGGGTGTTGTGGGTTTTTGTTCCATGTTCTGTCAGTATTGCAGAGGACTTCACGAATCGTTCTTGTTTTGTTGTTTTGTTCCAGACTTTGTATTAATAAAGTCATGTTCGCTCAACGCGCTGCGCTTTGGTCTACTCATTTGGAAGACGGTCGTGACAGTGCATAAGTATTCACTCCGTTTGCTTTGAAGTCCCTAAATAAGATCTGGTGCAACCAATTACCTTCAGAAGTCACATAATTAGTTAAATAAAGTCCACCTGTGTGCAATCTAAGTGTCACATGATCTGTCACATGATCTCAGTATATATACACCTGTTCTGAAAGGCCCCAGAGTCTGCAACAACACTAAGCAAGCGGCACCATGAAGACCAAGGAGCTCTCCAAACAGGTCAGGGACAAAGTTGTGGAGAAGTACAGATCAGGGTTGGGTTATAAAAAAATATCAGAAACTTTGAACATCCCACGGAGCACCATTAAATCCATTATTAAAAAATGGAAAGAATATGGCACCACAACAAACCTGCCAAGAGAGGGGCGCCCACCAAAATTCACGCTCCAGGCAAGGAGATCATTAATCAGAGAGGCAACAAAGAGACCAAAGATAACCCTAAAGGAGCTGCAAAGCTCCACAGCGGAGATTGGAGTATCTGTCCATAGGACCACTTTAAGCCATACACTCCACAGAGCTGGGCTTTATGGAAAAGTGGCCAGAAAAAAGCCATTGCTTAAAGAAAAAAATAAGCAAACACGTTTGGTGTTCGCCGAAAGGCATGTGGGAGACTCCCTAACATATGGAAGAAGGTACTCTGGTCAGATGAGACTAAAACTGAGCTTTTTGGCCATCAAGGAAAACGCTATGTCTGGCGCAAACCCAACACCTCTCATCACCCCGAGAACACCATCCCTACAGTGAAGCATGGTGGTGGCAGCATCATGCTGTGGGGATGTTTTTCATCGGCAGGGACTGGGAAACTGGTCAGAATTGAAGGAATGATGGATGGCGCTAAATACAGGGAAATTCTTGAGGGAAACCTGTTTCAGTCTTCCAGAGATTTGAGACTGGGACGGAGGGTCACCTTCCAGCAGGACAATGACCCTAAGCATACTGCTAAAGCAACCCTCGAGTGGTTTAAGGGGAAACATTTAAATGTCTTGGTCAAAGCCCAGACCTCAATCCAATTGAGAATCTGTGGTATGACTTAAAGATTGCTGTACACCTGCGGAACCCATCCAACTTGAAGGAGCTGGAGCAGTTTTGCCTTGAAGAATGGGCATAAATCCCAGTGGCTTGATGTGCCAAGCTTATAGAGACATACCCCAAGAGACTTGCAGCTGTAATTGCTGCAAAAGTTGGCTCTACAAAGTATTGACTTTGGGGGGGTGAACAGTTATGCACGCTCAAGTTTTCTGTTTTTTTGTCTTATTTCTTGTTTGTTTCACAATAAAAAAATCTTCAAAGTGGTAGGCATGTTGTGCAAATCAAATTATATAAACCCCCCAAAAAATCAATTTTAATTGTAAGGCAACAAAATAGGAAAAATGCCAAGGGGGGTGAATACTTTCGCAAGCCACTGTACATTTTAAAATAAAGTATAGATCTAATTTATTTTTTATTGTCCTATCATGATGGAACGGTCCCCAACCCTATACCCTAGACACCCACCTGAGCGACCCATACACCAAAGAGAAGTCCCCATCTGTTTTATGGCCCTGCTGTCAGTTGCCTATATGCAGCCAAAACAGAAAGATAAATGCAGTCAGAGACCTACTAGAGCAGCACCACCCCCTCAAGATTCTGAGCCTGCCTGGCAGGGTTGGTCCTATAAAGCCAGAGCCCCCTGATGGGAGAGCATAATATACAAGGAAATTCTCAAAGCTGCTAATGAGAACCTTGACGACCTTGTACCTAGCCGGTGGGGATTCTGGTGGGGTACCCCCACCCAGGTAGTGGCAGTGCTGGCAACACTGGCTGCAGTAACCAATGGGGAGGGGGTCACTCTCGGACAATCAGAGAGGGGGCATATTATTGTGGCCCTGGTGGCACAAAATAATCAAAGGTCTGACTGCAGAGATGCTTGGGGAAAATGGTTACAACGGGGGACCAGAGTGTGTGTGTTTCAGGGGAAGGGGGTGGATCTGATCTCCATCACCTAGGACTTGACATAGGTTAATCAAATCTCAGATTTGTGTCAATTGTTGCTCAATCTTGCATGCTTTCTCAAACAGCTGTAACTGTATATGCATTCATAAATCAGGTCCTCTTGTTGGGCTCTGGGATGTAACAACTGTTGAGCATCTGAGTTTATGGTTGATTGTGGAGAAGGTGTGTGTGTGTGTGTGTGTGTGTGTGTGTGTGTGTGTGTGTGTGTGTGTGTGTGTGTGTGTGTGTGTGTGTGTGTGTGTGTGTATGTATCCCACATCTGTTGCAAGGGGGTAAGGATGTTAGGGAGAATATTGGTCTTGCCTACGCCTAGCGAACAGTTTTTTTAATTATATGAGAAAAACATATTCCATTTTATTTGGAACGGCAAGCAGGACAAAATTAAACGGGCCTATTTATATAATGAATATGAATTCGGAGGACAGAAATTATTAAATATTAAAGCATTAGACCTATCACTAAAAGCTTCGGTCATACAAAAGTTATACTTAAATCCGAACTGGTTCTCTAGCAAATTAGTAACATTGTCTCACCCCATGTTCAAGAATGGCCTTTTCCCCTTTATTCAGATTACAACCTCTCACTTTCAGTTATTTGAAAAGGAAATAATCTCCCAAATATCCCTATTTCTAAAACAAGCCATAGAAAGTTGGTTGCAATTTCAATTTAATCCTCCAGAAATGACAGAACAAATAATGCAACAAATATTGTGGTTAAACTCAAATATACTAATTGATCAAAAAACATTATTTTTAGAAAAAAAAAAGTATAATCTTTGTAAATGATATCATAGGTAGAACTGGGAGTTATGTTGCACATGCCGCTAACAAAAACATAAGGAAATGTCTGCTCTACCCAAAATTACAACCAAATAATTGCAGCATTACCGCACAAATGGAAGGGGAAAGTGGAAGGGGAAAAAAGTTAGGAACTTGTCTGTCGGCCCTACATGAAAGAACATAATTGGTTTTCAGAAAATTGTGATAAAAAAAAAAGTATACCAGTTTCATTTAAGGACCAAAGGATTGACAGCCGTCCCATATAGATTGCAAAATAGTTGGGAAGAGATTTTTGATGTACCGATTCCATGGCAAATGGTTTATTAACTGATACGCTAAACGACGCCTGATTCAAAACTTATAATTTTTCCATTTTAATTATTATACAAAATTCTTGCTACCAATAGAATGTTATTTATATGGGGGATACAATCTTCCCAGCTCCGCAAATTTTGCTACAGAGACAGAATCATTAGATCATTTGTTTTGGTACTGTCCATTTGTAGCTTGTTTTTGGTGACAGGTCCAGGAATGCCTGAAGGATTGCAATATTTACCTGGAGCTAACCCTGCAGATAGCACTACTGGGTGATCTGAAAAGTCATAGTCAATCGATCAATAATATAATAATAATTTTAGCAAAAATGTTTATTTTCAATTTACCATCTGTAGAAACAATGAGAATAGAAGGGTTCAGAGCTTTTGTGAAACATCACAGTACAGTTGAGTCAGAAGTTTACATTCACTTAGGTTGGAGTCATTAAAACTAGTTTTTCAACCACTCCACAAATGTCTTGTTAACAAACTATAGTTTTGGCAAGTCGGTTAGGACATCTACTTTGTGCATGACACAAGTAATTTTTCCAACAATTGTTTACAGACAGATTATTTCACTTATAATTCACTGTATCACAATTCCAGTGGGTCAGAAGTTTACATACACTAAGTTGACTGTGTCTTTAAACAGCTTGGAAAATTCCAGAAAATGATGTCATGGCTTTAGAAGCTTCTGATAGGCTAATTGACATAATTTGAGTCAATTGGAGGTGTACCTGTGGATGTATTTCAAGGCTACCTTCAAACTCAGTGCCTCTTTGCTTGACATCATGGGAAAATCAAAAGAAATCAGCCAAGACCTCAGAAAAGAAATTGTAGACCTCCACAGGTTTGGTTCATCCGTGGGAGCAATTTCCAAACGCCTGAAGGTACCACGTTCTTCTGTACAAACAATAGTACGCAAGTATAAACACCATGGGACCACGCAGCCGTCATACCGCTCAGGAAGGAGACGTGTTCTGTCTCCTAGAGATAAACGTACTTTGGTGCTAAAAGTGCAAATCAATCCCAGAACAACAGCAAAGGACCTTGTGAAGATGCTGGAGGAAACAGGTACAAAAGTATCTATATCCACAGTAAAACAAGTCCTCTATCGACATAACCTGAAAGGCCACTCAGCAAGGAAGAAGCCACTGCTCCAAAACTGCCATAAAAAAGCCAGACTACGGTTTGCAACTGCACATGGGGACAAAGATCATACTTTTTGGAGAAATGTCCTCTGGTCTGATGAAACAAAAATAGAACTGTTTGGCCATAATGACCATCGTTATGTTTGAGAGGCAAACCGGATGGACATCATGAAAATGATCGGAGAGGTTGGGAGTAGAGGAAGTTCAGGAGTAAAAACAAACGAAATAGAATTATTGACTATGTCCATAAAATGTATATAGTATGTATAAGCTGGAAGTAGAGGCCTAAGCGTTATTGTTCACTAGTTTACTCCAATTATGGGAGGGGTGGTGGGGTTGGAAAGTAATAAAGGAAAATAAATGTAAAAAAAGGATATGTATATACAGTGGGGAGAACAAGTATTTGATACACTGCCGATTTTGCAGGTTTTCCTACTTACAAAGCATGTAGAGGTCTGTAATTTTTATCATAGGTACACTTCAACAGTGAGAGACGGAATCTAAAACAAAAATCCAGAAAATCACATTGTATGATTTTTAAGTAATTAATTAGCATTTTAATCCAAGACAGCGTAGTGTGTTACTAATGGTTTTCTTTGAGACTGTGGTCCCAGCTCTCTTCAGGTCATTGACCAGGTCCTGCCGTGTAGTTCTGGGCTGATCCCTCACCTTCCTCATGATCATTGATGCCCCACGAGGTGAGATCTTGCATGGAGCCCCAGACCGAGGGTGATTGACCGTCATCTTCAACTTCTTCCATTTTCTAATAATTGCGCCAACAGTTGTTGCCTTCTCACCAAGCTGCTTGCCTATTGTCCTGTAGCCCATCCCAGCCTTGTGCAGGTCTACAATTTTATCCCTGATGTCCTTACACAGCTCTCTGGTCTTGGCCATTGTGAAGAGGTTGGAGTCTGTCTGATTGAGTGTGTGGACAGGTGTCTTTTATACAGGTAACGAGTTCAAACATGTACAGTTAATACAGGTAATGAGTGGAGAACAGGAGGGCTTCTTAAAGAAAACCTAACAGGTCTGTGAGAGCCGGAATTCTTACTGGTTGGTAGGTGATCAAATACTTATGTCATGCAATAAAATGCAAATTAATTACTTAAAAATCATACAATGTGATTTTCTGGATTTTTGTTTTAGATTCCGTCTCTCACAGTTGAAGCGTACCTATGATAAAAATTACAGACCTCTACATGCTTTGTAAGTTGGAAAACCTGAAAAATCGGCAGTGTATCAAATACTTGTTCTCCCCACTGTATGTGTCACGCCCTGATCTGTTTCAACTGTCTTGTGTTTGTCTCCACTCCCCACCAGGTGTCTCCCATTTGTCCCCATTTATACCAGTGTTTTCTGTTTGTCTGTTGCCAGTTCGTCTTGTCCCGTCAAGTCTTACCAGCGTGTTTTCCCATTTTCTAGTTTTTCTAGTTGCTGTTTTCTAGTCTGAGTCTGCCTGCCGTTCTGTACCTGTTTAAAGCTGCCTTGGATTTCTGACCATTCCGCCTGCCCTGACCCTGCCTGCCGTTCTGTACCTTTGTGACTCTGCCCTGGATTACTGACCTCTGCCTGCCCTTGACCTGTCCTTTGCCTGCCCCCTGTTTTGTATAAACATCTGTGATTCGAACTGTCTGCATCTGGGTCTTGTCCTGATACTATGGTTACCCCATTATTTTTGTCTGCTTGTTTTAGTCAATTACAAAACTAAATTTAAGCCAAGTAAAACATGTCTAAAGATGACTTTTTAACATTGCCTGTTCCCGAGTGTTCTCACTACTTAGAAAAACGTAATATTGTAGGGCTTCCCTCATGCTCCTTTTTGTGATGGTGTGAGTGAGTGAGTGCTCACTGCTAGAAAAGATTATGAATATCCTGAATAGATAAGTCTCTCCGCCCTAACAATGGGAGTCGTTGTCCACAAAGCGGCATGGCGGGCTGTCTAGCTCCCGCCTATCCTTTATTTGGATTGGTGGATACATCTCATTATTGTAATTATTTTTTAAATATTCAATAAGGGTTTTTGACGTCAACCGCCTGTATTCAATTGAGAGAGATGCTATGCTACTAGCCTCATACCATGAATATGCATAGCCATCTCGAGACAACTCTGATTTAAAGTGTTTTTTCTCAAAATTGCCTGGATGTCACATGTTCTACTTATATCAGTAAACTCGTCACAACTTAAGCATTACGAAACTTCTATTAGATCAAATAAACCTCACGCAGCAAATAAGACAGTTTTTTGTTTTTTTTACAAATTCGATATGCTCTCATTGACATCCATACAAAAACAGACTAAATAACTTTCACTTGTCTTATTCTGGCTGTTGTACCTAAGTCTTAAAGGGTTCATATTTTGAGTCTTCTTGTGGGAGAGCTACAGTGCATTCGGAAAGTATGCCTATTGTCCTGTAGCCCATCCCAGCCTTGTGCAGGTCTACAATTTTATCCCTGATGTCCTTACACAGCTCTCTGGTCTTGGCCATTGTGAAGAGGTTGGAGTCTGTCTGATTGAGTGTGTGGACAGGTGTCTTTTATACAGGTAACGAGTTCAAACATGTGCAGTTAATACAGGTAATGAGTGGAGAACAGGAGGGCTTCTTAAAGAAAACCTAACAGGTCTGTGAGAGCCGGAATTCTTACTGGTTGGTAGGTGATCAAATACTTATGTCATGCAATAAAATGCAAATTAATTACTTAAAAATCATACAATGTGATTTTCTGGATTTTTGTTTTAGATTCCGTCTCTCACAGTTGAAGTGTACCTACGATAAAAATTACAGACCTCTACATGCTTTGTAAGTAGGAAAACCTGCAAAATTGGCAGTGAATCAAATACTTGTTCTCCCCACTGTATGTAGCTCAGTTGGTAGAGCATGGCGCTTGCAACGCCAGGGTTGTGGGTTCGATTCCCACGGGGGGCCAGTATGAAAAATGTATACACTCACTAACTGTAAGTCGCTCGGGATAAGAGCGTCTTCTAAATGACTAAAATGTATATATATATTTGCGGAGAAAAAAACATATGGGGGATTGGAAGTGATGCAGACAATTACATTGATGGAAGTTACAATCTATCTGCAATATTAAAGCTGATCTACCCCCTACATTTTTTATTAATAAATAAATAAATAAAAAGAGTGTGCAAAGCTGTCATCAAGGCAAAGGGTG
>NW_028159935.1:30000-36353 GCF_964263955.1 Coregonus lavaretus | reverse complement strand
CGCCCCTCTCCTGATGCGCACAGCATGTTTGTGGAGAACCTGGTGCTAAATCACTCGTAGACGACCTGATTCTGGGTCAGGGTTTCGTACGTAGCAGAGCAGCTCACTCGCTGCGATCTATTGAAAGTCAGCCCTCGATCCAAGCTTTTGTCGGGGACGGAAGGCGTCTTCCTCCACCTTCCTCCCGTGTTACTCTGAGGTAACCAGGTACAAAAAATGGTGGGGACTTAGTCTCTGAGCGGAAAAAAAAAAAAGAACCAGGGCAGCCCAAGGGCGGTGGGCACCCCGAGTCCGAGCAGGGGCGGTCGGACTAGCGGGCTAAGGGCGTCACTCAGGCTGTGGAGGTCTGAGTGGGGACTTAGTCTCTGAGCGGAAAAAAAAAAAAGAACCAGGGCAGCCCAAGGGCGGTGGGCACCCCGAGTCCGAGCAGGGGCGGTCGGACTAGCGGGCTAAGGGCGTCACTCAGGCTGTGGAGGTCTGAGTGGGGACTTAGTCTCTGAGCGGAAAAAAAAAAAAGAACCAGGGCAGCCCAAGGGCGGTGGGCACCCCGAGTCCGAGCAGGGGCGGTCGGACTAGCGGGCTAAGGGCGTCACTCAGGCTGTGGAGGTCTGAGTGGGGACTTAGTCTGTGAGCGGAGAAAAAAAAAGAACCAGGGCAGGCAGCCCAAGGGCGGTGGGCACCCCGAGTCCGAGCAGGGTTGGTCGGACTAGCAGGCTAAGGGCGTCACTCAGGCAGCGGAGGTCTGAGTGGGGACTTAGTCTGTGAACGGGGAAAAAATAGAAATAAAATTGGGTTACCAGGTACGATGAGCTTGTTTTGGGTTACCAGGTACGCGTGGTTCCTGAAGGCCGGGCTTAAGACTACTTTGTGTCCGCGGGAGGGGTGCTTAAGAGTGGGTGCCCCGGTTCGCCTGGTGGTCGTGGTTCTGGAGCCCAGGCCACCCAGGGAGTGAGCTGCAGTCTCAGGCCGAGTGAGAGATGGTTTGAGCGGGCATGGAGTGTGGGCCTGGAGGCATGGAGGTCGGAGAGGCATGGAGGTCGAGGGAGTGAGCTGCAGTCTCAGTCCGAGTGAGAGATGGTTTGAGCGGACACGGAGTGTGGGCCTGGAGGCATGGAGGTCGGGGACGCCCATGCAGTGAGCTGCAGTCTCAGTCCGAGTGAGAGATGGTTTGAGCGGACACAGAGTGTGGGCCTGGAGGCATGGAGGTCGGGGAGGCCCATGCAGTGAGCTGCAGTCTCAGTCCGAGTGAGAGATGGTTTGAGCGGACACGGAGTGTGGGCCTGGAGGCATGGAGGTCGGGGAGGCCCATGCAGTGAGCTGCAGTCTCAGTCCGAGTGAGAGATGGTTTGAGCGGACACAGAGTGTGGGCCTGGAGGCATGGAGGTCGGGGAGGCCCATGCAGTGAGCTGCAGTCTCAGTCCGAGTGAGAGATGGTTTGAGCGGACACAGAGTGTGGGCCTGGAGGCATGGAGGTCGGGGACGCCCATGCAGTGAGCTGCAGTCTCAGTCCGAGTGAGAGATGGTTTGAGCGGACACGGAGTGTGGGCCTGGAGGCATGGAGGTCGGGGACGCCCATGCAGTGAGCTGCAGTCTCAGTCCGAGTGAGAGATGGTTTGAGCGGACACGGAGTGTGGGCCTGGAGGCATGGAGGTCGGGGAGGCCCATGCAGTGAGCTGCAGTCTCAGTCCGAGTGAGAGATGGTTTGAGCGGACACAGAGTGTGGGCCTGGAGGCATGGAGGTCGGGGACGCCCATGCAGTGAGCTGCAGTCTCAGTCCGAGTGAGAGATGGTTTGAGCGGACACGGAGTGTGGGCCTGGAGGCATGGAGGTCGGGGACGCCCATGCAGTGAGCTGCAGTCTCAGTCCGAGTGAGAGATGGTTTGAGCGGACACGGAGTGTGGGCCTGGAGGCATGGAGGTCGGGGACGCCCATGCAGTGAGCTGCAGTCTCAGTCCGAGTGAGAGATGGTTTGAGCGGACACAGAGTGTGGGCCTGGAGGCATGGAGGTCGGGGACGCCCATGCAGTGAGCTGCAGTCTCAGTCCGAGTGAGAGATGGTTTGAGCGGACACGGAGTGTGGGCCTGGAGGCATGGAGGTCGGGGACGCCCATGCAGTGAGCTGCAGTCTCAGTCCGAGTGAGAGATGGTTTGAGCGGACACGGAGTGTGGGCCTGGAGGCATGGAGGTCGGGGACGCCCATGCAGTGAGCTGCAGTCTCAGTCCGAGTGAGAGATGGTTTGAGCGGGCAGGGAGTGTGGGCTTGGTGGTCGTGGTTCTGGAGCCCAGGCCATCCAGGGAGTGAGCTGCAGTCTGAGGCCGAGTGAGAGAGGGTTTGAGTGGGCAGGGAGTGTGGGCTTGGTGGTCGTGGTTCTGGAGCCCAGGCCATCCAGGGAGTGAGCTGCAGTCTGAGGCCGAGTGAGAGAGGGTTTGAGTGGGCAGGGAGTGTGGGCTTGGTGGTCGTGGTTCTGGAGCCCAGGCCATCCAGGGAGTGAGCTGCAGTCTCAGGCCGAGTGAGAGAGGGTTTCACTGGGCATGGAGTGTAGAGATGGAGGCAATGAGCTCCAGAGGTCACAAAGGTCAATGTGGGCCTGCATGGCTGTCAGCAGGGCCACAGAGAGAAGGCCCAAGTGAATAGGTGTGTCTGTGTGAGTGAGTGAACCTGTCTCATAGGGGGGCAGAGCAGGCATCCCCTTTGGGGGCTGTCTGCTCTGTCCCCCTTTTTTTTTGGCCTCCTATACCTCTGGAGGTCAAGGGAGTAAGCTGTACTCTCAAGCCCATGTGAGAGAGGCTTTTAATGGGAAGAGAGAGTTTAAAAAGAGGCATGGAGCTCCAGAGGTCACAAAGGTCAATGTGGGCCTGCATGGATGTCAGCAGGGCATGAGGGAGAAGGCCCAAGTGAATAGGTGTGTGTCTGTGTGAGTGAGTGAACCTGTCTCATAGGGGGGCAGAGCAGGCATCCCCTTTGGGGGCTGTCTGCTCTGTCCCCCTTTTTTTTTGGCCTCCTATACCTCTGGAGGTCAAGGGAGTAAGCTGTACTCTCAAGCCCATGGGAGAGAGGGTTTTAATAGGGAGAGAGTGATTAAAAAGAGGCATGGTGCTCCAGGGGAGTGAGCTGTACTCTCATGCCCATGGGAGATGCCCTTTACTAGGCAGGGAGTTTAGAACAAGGTGCATGGAGCTCCAGAGGTCACAAAGGTCAATGTGGGCCTGCATGGATGTCAGCAGGGCATGAGGGAGAAGGCCCAAGTGAATAGGTTTGTCTGTGTGTGTCTGTGTGAGTGAGTGAGTGAGTGTGTGTGTGAACCTTTCCCACAGGAGGGCAGCACTGTGCAGGCAGCTCCAATGGAGGCTGGCTGCTCTGTGCCCATGTATTATTTGTTCTCTCTCTCTCTCTCTCCCCTTTCTTCTGGCCTGCTGGGTCACTTTTGTGTGTGGAGGGCTGGACTCTGTCTCACCCATCCCAGCCATGGGCACCCAGAATGCCCATGTGTGAGTCAGGAGCCCTCCCCTGGTTCTCCTAGTGAAAATGACCTGTGGCGCCCCCCTGTGGATGGATCTTGGTGGGGGTGCTTGGACCCCTTCTTGGGGTCCCCCCCAAGCCAGCCATGCCGACCAAGGGCACCCAAAACCCCCATGTGTGAGTGAAAAGCCTCCCCTGGGTCCCCATAGTGAAATCCGGCCTAAAGTGACCTGTGGCGCCCCCCTGTGGATGGATCCGGCTGTGGGGTCTTGGACCCCTTCTTGGGGTCCCCCCCAAGCCAGCCATGCCGACCAAGGGCACCCAAAACCCCCATGTGTGAGTGAAAAGCCTCCCCTGGGTCCCCATAGTGAAATCCGGCCTAAAGTGACCTGTGGCGCCCCCCTGTGGATGGATCCGGCTGTGGGGTCTTGGACCCCTTCTTGGGGTCCCCCCCAAGCCATCCATGCCGGCCATGGGCACCCAAAACCCCCATGTGTGAGTGAACAGCCTCCCCTGGGTACCCATAGTGAAATCAGGCTTAAAGTGACCTGTGGCGCCCCCCTGTGGATGGATCTTGGTGGGGGTGCTTGGACCCCTTCTTGGGGTCTCCTCCAAGCCAGCCATGCCGACCATGGGCACCCAAAACCCCCATGTGTGAGTGAACAGCCTCCCCAGTGTACCCATAGTGAAATCAGGCTTAAAGTGACCTGTGGCGCCCCCCTGTGGATGGATCTTGGTGGGGGTGCTTGGACCCCTTCTTGGGGTCTCCCCAAGCCAGCCATGCCGACCAAGGGCACCCAAAACCCCCATGTGTGAGTGAACAGCCTCCCCAGTGTCCCCCCAGTGAAATCAGGCCTAAAGTGACCTGTGGCGCCCCCCTGTGGATGGATTCGGCTGTGGGTGCTTGGACCCCTTCTTGGGGTCTCCCCCAAGCCAGCCATGCCGACCAAGGGCACCCAAAACCCCCATGTGTGAGTGAACAGCCTCCCCTGGGTCCCCATAGTGAAATCCGGCCTAAAGTGACCTGTGGCGCCCCCCTGTGGATGGATCCGGCTGTGGGGTCTTGGACCCCTTCTTGGGGTCCCCCCCAAGCCATCCATGCCGGCCATGGGCACCCAAAACCCCCATGTGTGAGTGAACAGCCTCCCCTGGGTACCCATAGTGAAATCAGGCTTAAAGTGACCTGTGGCGCCCCCCTGTGGATGGATCTTGGTGGGGGTGCTTGGACCCCTTCTTGGGGTCTCCTCCAAGCCAGCCATGCCGACCATGGGCACCCAAAACCCCCATGTGTGAGTGAACAGCCTCCCCAGTGTACCCATAGTGAAATCAGGCTTAAAGTGACCTGTGGCGCCCCCCTGTGGATGGATCTTGGTGGGGGTGCTTGGACCCCTTCTTGGGGTCTCCCCCAAGCCAGCCATGCCGACCAAGGGCACCCAAAACCCCCATGTGTGAGTGAACAGCCTCCCCAGTGTCCCCCCAGTGAAATCAGGCCTAAAGTGACCTGTGGCGCCCCCCTGTGGATGGATTCGGCTGTGGGTGCTTGGACCCCTTCTTGGGGTCTCCCCCAAGCCAGCCATGCCGACCAGGGCACCCAAAACCCCCATGTGTGAGTGAACAGCCTCCCTGGGTACCCATAGTGAAATCAGGCTTAAAGTGACCTGTGGCGCCCCCCTGTGGATGGATCCGGGTGTGGGGTCTTGGACCCCCCCTTGGGGTCACCCCCAAGCCGGCCAAGGGCACCCAAAACCCCCATGTGTGAGGTAAGAGCCTCCCCTGGTTCTCCTAGTGTCCGCCGGCGGTTTACCATATGGGGGTGTCTGACCACCACCCCAATCCGAGAAAAGTGCATCAAAATCGGCCTCCGTGAGCCAGGAGTCGGTCCCTGGTTCTCATAGTGTCAACCGGATGATTTCCATATGGGGGTGTCTGACCACCACCCCAATCCGAGAAAAGTGCAACAAAATCGGCCTCCGTGAGCCAGGAGTCGGTCCCTGGTTCTCCTGGTGTCCGCCGGCGGTTATCCATATGGGGGTGTCTGACCACCACCCAATCCGAGAAAAGTGCATCAAAATCGGCCTCCGTGAGCCAGGAGTCGGTCCCTGGTTCTCATAGTGTCAACCGGATGGTTTCCATATGGGGGTGTCTGACCACCAACCCAATCCGAGAAAAGTGCATCAAAATCGGCCTTCCGGGAGCCAGGAGTCGGTCCCTGGTTCTCCTGTTGTCAACCGGATGATTTCCATATGGGGGTGTCTGACCACCAACCCAATCCGAGAAAAGTGCATCAAAATCGGCCTTCCGGGAGCCAGGAGTCGGTCCCTGGTTCTCCTGGTGTCAACCGGATGGTTTCCATATGGGGGTGTCTGACCACCAACCCAATCCGAGAAAAGTGCATCAAAATCGGCCTTCCGGGAGCCAGGAGTCGGTCCCTGGTTCTCCTGGTGTCAACCGGATGGTTTCCATATGGGGGTGTCTGACCACCAACCCAATCCGAGAAAAGTGCATCAAAATCGGCCTTCCGGGAGCCAGGAGTCGGTCCCTGGTTCTCCTGGTGTCAACCGGATGGTTTCCATATGGGGGTGTCTGACCACCAACCCAATCCAGAGAAAAGTGCATCAAAATCGGCCTTCCGGGAGCCAGGAGTCGGTCCCTGGTTCTCATAGTGTCAACCGGATGATTTCCATATGGGGGTGTCTGACCACCAACCCAATCCGAGAAAAGTGCATCAAAATCGGCCTTCCGGGAGCCAGGAGTCGGTCCCTGGTTCTCCTGGTGTCAACCGGATGGTTTCCATATGGGGGTGTCTGACCACCAACCCAATCCGAGAAAAGTGCATCAAAATCGGCCTTCCGGAGCCAGGAGTCGGTCCCTGGTTCTCATAGTGTCAACCGGAT
>NW_028159935.1:5000-17500 GCF_964263955.1 Coregonus lavaretus | reverse complement strand
GGCATGGAGTGTAGAGATGGAGGCAATGAGCTCCAGAGGTCACAAAGGTCAATGTGGGCCTGCATGGCTGTCAGCAGGGCCACAGAGAGAAGGCCCAAGTGAATAGGTGTGTCTGTGTGAGTGAGTGAACCTGTCTCATAGGGGGGCAGAGCAGGCATCCCCTTTGGGGGCTGTCTGCTCTGTCCCCCTTTTTTTTTGGCCTCCTATACCTCTGGAGGTCAAGGGAGTAAGCTGTACTCTCAAGCCCATGTGAGAGAGGCTTTTAATGGGAAGAGAGAGTTTAAAAAGAGGCATGGAGCTCCAGAGGTCACAAAGGTCAATGTGGGCCTGCATGGATGTCAGCAGGGCATGAGGGAGAAGGCCCAAGTGAATAGGTGTGTCTGTGTGAGTGAGTGAACCTGTCTCATAGGGGGGCAGAGCAGGCATCCCCTTTGGGGGCTGTCTGCTCTGTCCCCCTTTTTTTTTGGCCTCCTATACCTCTGGAGGTCAAGGGAGTAAGCTGTACTCTCAAGCCCATGGGAGAGAGGGTTTTAATAGGGAGAGAGTGATTAAAAAAGAGGCATGGTGCTCCAGGGGAGTGAGCTGTACTCTCATGCCCATGGGAGATGCCCTTTACTAGGCAGGGAGTTTAGAACAAGGTGCATGGAGCTCCAGAGGTCACAAAGGTCAATGTGGGCCTGCATGGATGTCAGCAGGGCATGAGGGAGAAGGCCCAAGTGAATAGGTTTGTCTGTGTGTGTCTGTGTGAGTGAGTGAGTGAGTGTGTGTGTGAACCTTTCCCACAGGAGGGCAGCACTGTGCAGGCAGCTCCAATGGAGGCTGGCTGCTCTGTGCCCATGTATTATTTGTTCTCTCTCTCTCTCTCTCCCCTTTCTTCTGGCCTGCTGGGTCACTTTTGTGTGTGGAGGGCTGGACTCTGTCTCACCCATCCCAGCCATGGGCACCCAGAATGCCCATGTGTGAGTCAGGAGCCCTCCCCTGGTTCTCCTAGTGAAAATGACCTGTGGCGCCCCCCTGTGGATGGATCTTGGTGGGGGTGCTTGGACCCCTTCTTGGGGTCCCCCCCAAGCCAGCCATGCCGACCAAGGGCACCCAAAACCCCCATGTGTGAGTGAAAAGCCTCCCCTGGGTCCCCATAGTGAAATCCGGCCTAAAGTGACCTGTGGCGCCCCCCTGTGGATGGATCCGGCTGTGGGGTCTTGGACCCCTTCTTGGGGTCCCCCCCAAGCCAGCCATGCCGACCAAGGGCACCCAAAACCCCCATGTGTGAGTGAAAAGCCTCCCCTGGGTCCCCATAGTGAAATCCGGCCTAAAGTGACCTGTGGCGCCCCCCTGTGGATGGATCCGGCTGTGGGGTCTTGGACCCCTTCTTGGGGTCCCCCCCAAGCCATCCATGCCGGCCATGGGCACCCAAAACCCCCATGTGTGAGTGAACAGCCTCCCCTGGGTACCCATAGTGAAATCAGGCTTAAAGTGACCTGTGGCGCCCCCCTGTGGATGGATCTTGGTGGGGGTGCTTGGACCCCTTCTTGGGGTCTCCTCCAAGCCAGCCATGCCGACCATGGGCACCCAAAACCCCCATGTGTGAGTGAACAGCCTCCCCAGTGTACCCATAGTGAAATCAGGCTTAAAGTGACCTGTGGCGCCCCCCTGTGGATGGATCTTGGTGGGGGTGCTTGGACCCCTTCTTGGGGTCTCCCCCAAGCCAGCCATGCCGACCAAGGGCACCCAAAACCCCCATGTGTGAGTGAACAGCCTCCCCAGTGTCCCCCCAGTGAAATCAGGCCTAAAGTGACCTGTGGCGCCCCCCTGTGGATGGATTCGGCTGTGGGTGCTTGGACCCCTTCTTGGGGTCTCCCCCAAGCCAGCCATGCCGACCAAGGGCACCCAAAACCCCCATGTGTGAGTGAACAGCCTCCCCTGGGTCCCCATAGTGAAATCCGGCCTAAAGTGACCTGTGGCCCCCCTGTGGATGGATCCGGCTGTGGGGTCTTGGACCCCTTCTTGGGGTCCCCCCCAAGCCATCCATGCCGGCCATGGGCACCCAAAACCCCCATGTGTGAGTGAACAGCCTCCCCTGGGTACCCATAGTGAAATCAGGCTTAAAGTGACCTGTGGCGCCCCCCTGTGGATGGATCTTGGTGGGGGTGCTTGGACCCCTTCTTGGGGTCTCCTCCAAGCCAGCCATGCCGACCATGGGCACCCAAAACCCCCATGTGTGAGTGAACAGCCTCCCCAGTGTACCCATAGTGAAATCAGGCTTAAAGTGACCTGTGGCGCCCCCCTGTGGATGGATCTTGGTGGGGGTGCTTGGACCCCTTCTTGGGGTCTCCCCCAAGCCAGCCATGCCGACCAAGGGCACCCAAAACCCCCATGTGTGAGTGAACAGCCTCCCCAGTGTCCCCCCAGTGAAATCAGGCCTAAAGTGACCTGTGGCGCCCCCCTGTGGATGGATTCGGCTGTGGGTGCTTGGACCCCTTCTTGGGGTCTCCCCCAAGCCAGCCATGCCGACCAAGGGCACCCAAAACCCCCATGTGTGAGTGAACAGCCTCCCCTGGGTCCCCATAGTGAAATCCGGCCTAAAGTGACCTGTGGCGCCCCCCTGTGGATGGATCCGGCTGTGGGGTCTTGGACCCCTTCTTGGGGTCCCCCCCAAGCCATCCATGCCGGCCATGGGCACCCAAAACCCCCATGTGTGAGTGAACAGCCTCCCCTGGGTACCCATAGTGAAATCAGGCTTAAAGTGACCTGTGGCGCCCCCCTGTGGATGGATCTTGGTGGGGGTGCTTGGACCCCTTCTTGGGGTCTCCTCCAAGCCAGCCATGCCGACCATGGGCACCCAAAACCCCCATGTGTGAGTGAACAGCCTCCCCAGTGTACCCATAGTGAAATCAGGCTTAAAGTGACCTGTGGCGCCCCCCTGTGGATGGATCTTGGTGGGGGTGCTTGGACCCCTTCTTGGGGTCTCCCCCAAGCCAGCCATGCCGACCAAGGGCACCCAAAACCCCCATGTGTGAGTGAACAGCCTCCCCAGTGTCCCCCCAGTGAAATCAGGCCTAAAGTGACCTGTGGCGCCCCCCTGTGGATGGATTCGGCTGTGGGTGCTTGGACCCCTTCTTGGGGTCTCCCCCAAGCCAGCCATGCCGACCAAGGGCACCCAAAACCCCCATGTGTGAGTGAACAGCCTCCCCTGGGTCCCCATAGTGAAATCCGGCCTAAAGTGACCTGTGGCGCCCCCCTGTGGATGGATCCGGCTGTGGGGTCTTGGACCCCTTCTTGGGGTCCCCCCCAAGCCATCCATGCCGGCCATGGGCACCCAAAACCCCCATGTGTGAGTGAACAGCCTCCCCTGGGTACCCATAGTGAAATCAGGCTTAAAGTGACCTGTGGCGCCCCCCTGTGGATGGATCTTGGTGGGGGTGCTTGGACCCCTTCTTGGGGTCTCCTCCAAGCCAGCCATGCCGACCATGGGCACCCAAAACCCCCATGTGTGAGTGAACAGCCTCCCCAGTGTACCCATAGTGAAATCAGGCTTAAAGTGACCTGTGGCGCCCCCCTGTGGATGGATCTTGGTGGGGGTGCTTGGACCCCTTCTTGGGGTCTCCCCCAAGCCAGCCATGCCGACCAAGGGCACCCAAAACCCCCATGTGTGAGTGAACAGCCTCCCCAGTGTCCCCCCAGTGAAATCAGGCCTAAAGTGACCTGTGGCGCCCCCCTGTGGATGGATTCGGCTGTGGGTGCTTGGACCCCTTCTTGGGGTCTCCCCCAAGCCAGCCATGCCGACCAAGGGCACCCAAAACCCCCATGTGTGAGTGAACAGCCTCCCCTGGGTCCCCATAGTGAAATCCGGCCTAAAGTGACCTGTGGCGCCCCCCTGTGGATGGATCCGGCTGTGGGGTCTTGGACCCCTTCTTGGGGTCCCCCCCAAGCCATCCATGCCGGCCATGGGCACCCAAAACCCCCATGTGTGAGTGAACAGCCTCCCCTGGGTACCCATAGTGAAATCAGGCTTAAAGTGACCTGTGGCGCCCCCCTGTGGATGGATCTTGGTGGGGGTGCTTGGACCCCTTCTTGGGGTCTCCTCCAAGCCAGCCATGCCGACCATGGGCACCCAAAACCCCCATGTGTGAGTGAACAGCCTCCCCAGTGTACCCATAGTGAAATCAGGCTTAAAGTGACCTGTGGCGCCCCCCTGTGGATGGATCTTGGTGGGGGTGCTTGGACCCCTTCTTGGGGTCTCCCCCAAGCCAGCCATGCCGACCAAGGGCACCCAAAACCCCCATGTGTGAGTGAACAGCCTCCCCAGTGTCCCCCCAGTGAAATCAGGCCTAAAGTGACCTGTGGCGCCCCCCTGTGGATGGATTCGGCTGTGGGTGCTTGGACCCCTTCTTGGGGTCTCCCCCAAGCCAGCCATGCCGACCAAGGGCACCCAAAACCCCCATGTGTGAGTGAACAGCCTCCCCTGGGTCCCCATAGTGAAATCCGGCCTAAAGTGACCTGTGGCGCCCCCCTGTGGATGGATCCGGCTGTGGGGTCTTGGACCCCTTCTTGGGGTCCCCCCCAAGCCATCCATGCCGGCCATGGGCACCCAAAACCCCCATGTGTGAGTGAACAGCCTCCCCTGGGTACCCATAGTGAAATCAGGCTTAAAGTGACCTGTGGCGCCCCCCTGTGGATGGATCTTGGTGGGGGTGCTTGGACCCCTTCTTGGGGTCTCCTCCAAGCCAGCCATGCCGACCATGGGCACCCAAAACCCCCATGTGTGAGTGAACAGCCTCCCCAGTGTACCCATAGTGAAATCAGGCTTAAAGTGACCTGTGGCGCCCCCCTGTGGATGGATCTTGGTGGGGGTGCTTGGACCCCTTCTTGGGGTCTCCCCCAAGCCAGCCATGCCGACCAAGGGCACCCAAAACCCCCATGTGTGAGTGAACAGCCTCCCCAGTGTCCCCCCAGTGAAATCAGGCCTAAAGTGACCTGTGGCGCCCCCCTGTGGATGGATTCGGCTGTGGGTGCTTGGACCCCTTCTTGGGGTCTCCCCCAAGCCAGCCATGCCGACCAAGGGCACCCAAAACCCCCATGTGTGAGTGAACAGCCTCCCCTGGGTCCCCATAGTGAAATCCGGCCTAAAGTGACCTGTGGCGCCCCCCTGTGGATGGATCCGGCTGTGGGGTCTTGGACCCCTTCTTGGGGTCCCCCCCAAGCCATCCATGCCGGCCATGGGCACCCAAAACCCCCATGTGTGAGTGAACAGCCTCCCCTGGGTACCCATAGTGAAATCAGGCTTAAAGTGACCTGTGGCGCCCCCCTGTGGATGGATCTTGGTGGGGGTGCTTGGACCCCTTCTTGGGGTCTCCTCCAAGCCAGCCATGCCGACCATGGGCACCCAAAACCCCCATGTGTGAGTGAACAGCCTCCCCAGTGTACCCATAGTGAAATCAGGCTTAAAGTGACCTGTGGCGCCCCCCTGTGGATGGATCTTGGTGGGGGTGCTTGGACCCCTTCTTGGGGTCTCCCCCAAGCCAGCCATGCCGACCAAGGGCACCCAAAACCCCCATGTGTGAGTGAACAGCCTCCCCAGTGTCCCCCCAGTGAAATCAGGCCTAAAGTGACCTGTGGCGCCCCCCTGTGGATGGATTCGGCTGTGGGTGCTTGGACCCCTTCTTGGGGTCTCCCCCAAGCCAGCCATGCCGACCAAGGGCACCCAAAACCCCCATGTGTGAGTGAACAGCCTCCCCTGGGTCCCCATAGTGAAATCCGGCCTAAAGTGACCTGTGGCGCCCCCCTGTGGATGGATCCGGCTGTGGGGTCTTGGACCCCTTCTTGGGGTCCCCCCCAAGCCATCCATGCCGGCCATGGGCACCCAAAACCCCCATGTGTGAGTGAACAGCCTCCCCTGGGTACCCATAGTGAAATCAGGCTTAAAGTGACCTGTGGCGCCCCCCTGTGGATGGATCTTGGTGGGGGTGCTTGGACCCCTTCTTGGGCTCCTCCAAGCCAGCCATGCCGACCATGGGCACCCAAAACCCCCATGTGTGAGTGAACAGCCTCCCCAGTGTACCCATAGTGAAATCAGGCTTAAAGTGACCTGTGGCGCCCCCCTGTGGATGGATCTTGGTGGGGGTGCTTGGACCCCTTCTTGGGGTCTCCCCCAAGCCAGCCATGCCGACCAAGGGCACCCAAAACCCCCATGTGTGAGTGAACAGCCTCCCCAGTGTCCCCCCAGTGAAATCAGGCCTAAAGTGACCTGTGGCGCCCCCCTGTGGAGGGATTCGGCTGTGGGTGCTTGGACCCCTTCTTGGGGTCTCCCCCAAGCCAGCCATGCCGACCAAGGGCACCCAAACCCCCATGTGTGAGTGAACAGCCTCCCCTGGGTCCCCATATGAAATCCGGCCTAAAGTGACCTGTGGCGCCCCCCTGTGGATGGATCCGGCTGTGGGGTCTTGGACCCCTTCTTGGGGTCCCCCCCAAGCCATCCATGCCGGCCATGGGCACCCAAACCCCATGTGTGAGTGAACAGCCTCCCCTGGGTACCCATAGTGAAATCAGGCTTAAAGTGACCTGTGGCGCCCCCCTGTGGATGGATCTTGGTGGGGGTGCTTGGACCCCTTCTTGGGGTCTCCTCCAAGCCAGCCATGCCGACCATGGGCACCCAAAACCCCCATGTGTGAGTGAACAGCCTCCCAGTGTACCCATAGTGAAATCAGGCTTAAAGTGACCTGTGGCGCCCCCCCTGTGGATGGATCTTGGTGGGGGTGCTTGGACCCCTTCTTGGGGTCTCCCCAAGCCAGCCATGCCGACCAAGGGCACCCAAACCCCCATGTGTGAGTGAACAGCCTCCCCAGTGTCCCCCAGTGAAATCAGGCTAAAGTGACCTGTGGCGCCCCCTGTGGATGGATTCGGCTGTGGGTGCTTGGACCCCTTCTTGGGGTCTCCCCCAAGCCAGCCATGCCGACCAAGGGCACCCAAAACCCCCATGTGTGAGTGAACAGCCTCCCCTGGGTCCCCATAGTGAAATCCGGCCTAAAGTGACCTGTGGCGCCCCCCTGTGGGATGGATCCGGCTGTGGGGTCTTGGACCCTTCTTGGGGTCCCCCCCAAGCCATCCATGCCGGCCATGGGCACCCAAACCCCCATGTGTGAGTGAACAGCCTCCCCTGGGTACCCATAGGTGAAATCAGGCTTAAAGTGACCTGTGGCGCCCCCCTGTGGATGGATCTTGGTGGGGGTGCTTGGACCCCTTCTTGGGGTCTCCTCCAAGCCAGCCATGCCGACCATGGGCACCCAAAACCCCATGTGTGAGTGAACAGCCTCCCCAGTGTACCCATAGTGAAATCAGGCTTAAAGTGACCTGTGGCGCCCCCCTGTGGATGGATCTTGGTGGGGGTGCTTGGACCCCTTCTTGGGGTCTCCCCCAAGCCAGCCATGCCGACCAAGGGCACCCAAAACCCCCATGTGTGAGTGAACAGCCCTCCCCAGTGTCCCCCCAGTGAAATCAGGCCTAAAGTGACCTGTGGCGCCCCCCTGTGGATGGATTCGGCTGTGGGTGCTTGGACCCCTTCTTGGGGTCTCCCCAAGCCAGCCATGCCGACCAAGGGCACCCAAAACCCCCATGTGTGAGTGAACAGCCTCCCCTGGGTCCCCATAGTGAAATCCGGCCTAAAGTGACCTGTGGCGCCCCCTGTGGATGGATCCGGCTGTGGGGTCTTGGACCCCTTCTTGGGGTCCCCCCCAAGCCATCCATGCCGGCCATGGGCACCCAAAACCCCCATGTGTGAGTGAACAGCCTCCCCTGGGTACCCATAGTGAAATCAGGCTTAAAGTGACCTGTGGCGCCCCCCTGTGGATGGATCTTGGTGGGGGTGCTTGGACCCCTTCTTGGGGTCTCCTCCAAGCCAGCCATGCCGACCATGGGCACCCAAAACCCCCATGTGTGAGTGAACAGCCTCCCAGTGTACCCATAGTGAAATCAGGCTTAAAGTGACCTGTGGCGCCCCCCTGTGGATGGATCTTGGTGGGGTGCTTGGACCCCTTCTTGGGGTCTCCCCCAAGCCAGCCATGCCGACCAAGGGCACCCAAAACCCCCATGTGTGAGTGAACAGCCTCCCCAGTGTCCCCCCAGTGAAATCAGGCCTAAAGTGACCTGTGGCGCCCCCCTGTGGATGGATTCGGCTGTGGGTGCTTGGACCCCTTCTTGGGGTCTCCCCCAAGCCAGCCATGCCGACCAAGGGCACCCAAAACCCCCATGTGTGAGTGAACAGCCTCCCCTGGGTCCCCATAGTGAAATCCGGCCTAAAGTGACCTGTGGCGCCCCCCTGTGGATGGATCCGGCTGTGGGGTCTTGGACCCCTTCTTGGGGTCCCCCCAAGCCATCCATGCCGGCCATGGGCACCCAAAACCCCCATGTGTGAGTGAACAGCCTCCCCTGGGTACCCATAGTGAAATCAGGCTTAAAGTGACCTGTGGCGCCCCCCTGTGATGGATCTTGGTGGGGGTGCTTGGACCCCTTCTTGGGGTCTCCTCCAAGCCAGCCATGCCGACCATGGGCACCCAAAACCCCCATGTGTGAGTGAACAGCCTCCCCAGTGTACCCATAGTGAAATCAGGCTTAAAGTGACCTGTGGCGCCCCCCTGTGGATGGATCTTGGTGGGGGTGCTTGGACCCCTTCTTGGGGTCTCCCCCAAGCCAGCCATGCCGACCAAGGGCACCCAAAACCCCCATGTGTGAGTGAACAGCCTCCCCAGTGTCCCCCCAGTGAAATCAGGCCTAAAGTGACCTGTGGCGCCCCCCTGTGGATGGATTCGGCTGTGGGTGCTTGGACCCCTTCTTGGGGTCTCCCCCAAGCCAGCCATGCCGACCAAGGGCACCCAAAACCCCCATGTGTGAGTGAACAGCCTCCCCTGGGTCCCCATAGTGAAATCCGGCCTAAAGTGACCTGTGGCGCCCCCCTGTGGATGGATCCGGCTGTGGGGTCTTGGACCCCTTCTTGGGGTCCCCCCCAAGCCATCCATGCCGGCCATGGGCACCCAAAACCCCCATGTGTGAGTGAACAGCCTCCCCTGGGTACCCATAGTGAAATCAGGCTTAAAGTGACCTGTGGCGCCCCCCTGTGGATGGATCTTGGTGGGGGTGCTTGGACCCCTTCTTGGGGTCTCCTCCAAGCCAGCCATGCCGACCATGGGCACCCAAAACCCCCATGTGTGAGTGAACAGCCTCCCCAGTGTACCCATAGTGAAATCAGGCTTAAAGTGACCTGTGGCGCCCCCCTGTGGATGGATCTTGGTGGGGGTGCTTGGACCCCTTCTTGGGGTCTCCCCAAGCCAGCCATGCCGACCAAGGGCACCCAAAACCCCCATGTGTGAGTGAACAGCCTCCCCAGTGTCCCCCCAGTGAAATCAGGCCTAAAGTGACCTGTGGCGCCCCCCTGTGGATGGATTCGGCTGTGGGTGCTTGGACCCCTTCTTGGGGTCTCCCCCAAGCCAGCCATGCCGACCAAGGGCACCCAAAACCCCCTGTGTGAGTGAACAGCCTCCCCTGGGTACCCATAGTGAAATCAGGCTTAAAGTGACCTGTGGCGCCCCCCTGTGGATGGATCCGGGTGTGGGGTCTTGGACCCCCCCTTGGGGTCACCCCCAAGCCGGCCAAGGGCACCCAAAACCCCCATGTGTGAGGTAAGAGCCTCCCCTGGTTCTCCTAGTGTCCGCCGGCGGTTTACCATATGGGGGTGTCTGACCACCACCCCAATCCGAGAAAAGTGCATCAAAATCGGCCTCCGTGAGCCAGGAGTCGGTCCCTGGTTCTCATAGTGTCAACCGGATGATTTCCATATGGGGGTGTCTGACCACCACCCCAATCCGAGAAAAGTGCAACAAAATCGGCCTCCGTGAGCCAGGAGTCGGTCCCTGGTTCTCCTGGTGTCCGCCGGCGGTTATCCATATGGGGGTGTCTGACCACCACCCCAATCCGAGAAAAGTGCATCAAAATCGGCCTCCGTGAGCCAGGAGTCGGTCCCTGGTTCTCATAGTGTCAACCGGATGGTTTCCATATGGGGGTGTCTGACCACCAACCCAATCCGAGAAAAGTGCATCAAAATCGGCCTTCCGGGAGCCAGGAGTCGGTCCCTGGTTCTCCTGTTGTCAACCGGATGATTTCCATATGGGGGTGTCTGACCACCAACCCAATCCGAGAAAAGTGCATCAAAATCGGCCTTCCGGGAGCCAGGAGTCGGTCCCTGGTTCTCCTGGTGTCAACCGGATGGTTTCCATATGGGGGTGTCTGACCACCAACCCAATCCGAGAAAAGTGCATCAAAATCGGCCTTCCGGGAGCCAGGAGTCGGTCCCTGGTTCTCCTGGTGTCAACCGGATGGTTTCCATATGGGGGTGTCTGACCACCAACCCAATCCGAGAAAAGTGCATCAAAATCGGCCTTCCGGGAGCCAGGAGTCGGTCCCTGGTTCTCCTAGTGTCAACCGGATGGTTTCCATATGGGGGTGTCTGACCACCAACCCAATCCGAGAAAAGTGCATCAAAATCGGCCTTCCGGGAGCCAGGAGTCGGTCCCTGGTTCTCATAGTGTCAACCGGATGATTTCCATATGGGGGTGTCTGACCACCAACCCAATCCGAGAAAAGTGCATCAAAATCGGCCTTCCGGGAGCCAGGAGTCGGTCCCTGGTTCTCCTGGTGTCAACCGGATGGTTTCCATATGGGGGTGTCTGACCACCAACCCAATCCGAGAAAAGTGCATCAAAATCGGCCTTCCGGGAGCCAGGAGTCGGTCCCTGGTTCTCATAGTGTCAACCGCATAGTGTCAACCGGATGATTTCCATATGGGGGTGTCTGACCACCAACCCAATCCGAGAAAAGTGCATCAAAATCGGCCTTCCGGGAGCCAGGAGTCGGTCCCTGGTTCTCATAGTGTCAACCGGATGGTTTCCATATGGGGGTGTCTGACCACCAACCCAATCCGAGAAAAGTGCATCAAAATCGGCCTTCCGGGAGCCAGGAGTCGGTCCCTGGTTCTCATAGTGTCAACCGGATGATTTCCATATGGGGGTGTCTGACCACCAACCCAATCCGAGAAAAGTGCATCAAAATCGGCCTTCCGGGAGCCAGGAGTCGGTCCCTGGTTCTCCTGGTGTCAACCGGATGGTTTCCATATGGGGGTGTCTGACCACCAACCCAATCCGAGAAAAGTGCATCAAAATCGGCCTTCCGGGAGCCAGGAGTCGGTCCCTGGTTCTCATAGTGTCAACCGGATGGTTTCCATATAGGGGTGTCTGACCACCAACCCAATCCGAGAAAAGTGCATCAAAATCGGCCTTCCGGGAGCCAGGAGTCGGTCCCTGGTTCTCATAGTGTCAACCGGATGATTTCCATATGGGGGTGTCTGACCACCAACCCAATCCGAGAAAAGTGCATCAAAATCGGCCTTCCGGGAGCCAGGAGTCGGTCCCTGGTTCTCATAGTGTCAACCGGATGATTTCCATATGGGGGTGTCTGACCACCAACCCAATCCGAGAAAAGTGCATCAAAATCGGCCTTCCGGGAGCCAGGAGTCGGTCCCTGGTTCTCATAGTGTCAACCGGATGGTTTCCATATGGGGGTGTCTGACCACCAACCCAATCCGAGAAAAGTGCATCAAAATCGGCCTTCCGGGAGCCAGGAGTCGGTCCCTGGTTCTCATAGTGTCAACCGGATGATTTCCATATGGGGGTGTCTGACCACCAACCCAATCCGAGAAAAGTGCATCAAAATCGGCCTTCCGGGAGCCAGGAGTCGGTCCCTGGTTCTCCTGGTGTCAACCGGATGGTTTCCATATGGGGGTGTCTGACCACCAACCCAATCCGAGAAAAGTGCATCAAAATCGGCCTTCCGGGAGCCAGGAGTCGGTCCCTGGTTCTCATAGTGTCAACCGGATGATTTCCATATGGGGGTGTCTGACCACCAACCCAATCCGAGAAAAGTGCATCAAAATCGGCCTTCCGGGAGCCAGGAGTCGGTCCCTGGTTCTCATAGTGTCAACCGGATGATTTCCATATGGGGGTGTCTGACCACCAACCCAATCCGAGAAAAGTGCATCAAAATCGGCCTTCCGGGAGCCAGGAGTCGGTCCCTGGTTCTCATAGTGTCAACCGGATGGTTTCCATATGGGGGTGTCTGACCACCAACCCAATCCGAGAAAAGTGCATCAAAATCGGCCTTCCGGGAGCCAGGAGTCGGTCCCTGGTTCTCATAGTGTCAACCGGATGATTTCCATATGGGGGTGTCTGACCACCAACCCAATCCGAGAAAAGTGCATCAAAATCGGCCTTCCGGGAGCCAGGAGTCGGTCCCTGGTTCTCCTGGTGTCAACCGGATGGTTTCCATATGGGGGTGTCTGACCACCAACCCAATCCGAGAAAAGTGCATCAAAATCGGCCTTCCGGGAGCCAGGAGTCGGTCCCTGGTTCTCATAGTGTCAACCGGATGATTTCCATATGGGGGTGTCTGACCACCAACCC
>NW_028159936.1:0-10158 GCF_964263955.1 Coregonus lavaretus | reverse complement strand
CTGTCTGGAGTAAGGAGCATGGAAGTAGAATAATGTAATGCCTCAGTGAGGCTGAGGTACACTGCTGTGACTACCAGCTCTCACAGTCTCACGTCAGAATTAGACGTTCATCCAGGTTTCCCCAACGTCAAATTTCAAAGTTGTTTTAAACGTCAAATTTCAAAGTGGTTGAGGTTAAGTTTAGGCATTAACTCCAAATTCTGAACGTTAGGCATTAACTCCGAATGGTTAAGGTAAGGGTTTGAGATAGGCTTAAAACAAATATATAAAAATCACTTTCTATCATTGGATTCGAACATGCAACCTTTGAAATCGGAGGCAGTTGCTTAAGGTAACACTTAAGCTCACTGCTGCTCCTTGTGGCCGCTTTTCACTTCATCTCCCGACGTCCTCAGACCTGGATGTACATATGTCGAAAACTGACACGGTTGACCTGGCTGGCTGTGAAGCCCTCTAGAGGCAGGGAGAGATACTCTACCTGAATAACGTAATCTACCTGAATAACGTAATCTACCTGAATAACGTAATCTACATTTTAGTCATTTAGCAGATGCTCTTATCCAGAGCGACTTACAGTTAGTGAGTGCATACATTTTTCATACTGGCCCCCGTGGGAAACGAACCCACAACCCTGGCGTTGCAAACACCATGCTCTACCAACTGAGCTACACAGGGCCTTGGGAGAGATCTACTCTACCTGAATAACGTAATATTTCTCTCTCTCTCTCTCTCTCTCTCTCTCTCTCTCTCTCTCTCTCTCTCTCTCTCTTTCTCTCTCTCTCTCTCTCTCTCTCTCTCGCCACTCAACCTGATCGGCTGAAGTGAAGGTCTCTTGCTGTGTAAAAGATGAGAGTGTAAATTGGTCTATGTCCTCCCTGGACTAAATGTCTTGTTAGAATCAACATCAAGTACAGGACGCCTGTGAGGTTCTATCTGCTATAAAACTGCTACAGTACTTTAATTAGATGCTCACAATGTGCTACTCTATAATAACTACAGCTCACATTAAACGTAATGATTTAAAACCTTTTCAAGTACTTCTACTTGACAGGATGTGGAATAATGAGACTCCATATTCGATAGTTCTAAGGTTCCATATTCCATAGAACATGAGCCAGTGAACACCAGATGCTGGTTAAACAGAACATAACAGGCAATGTGGTGTTGCTCGACACAGTGGCAAAAAACTGTGTAAACGCAGCCGTAGAAATCTATCCTGGAGAAGAGCCAAGATGACAGATGGAGAGAATTATAGAGAGAAATAGAACGAGAGAGAGAAGAGAAAGATAGAGGGGGGAAAAGACAGAGAAAAAGAGAGAGAGAAGCGAGAGGTGTCAAAGCCCTTGAGCCCAACAATGGCAGGAGAGTCGCACAGTCTACCCCAACCAAATGGAGAGGCCTTAGAAGCCCCCTCAGAGGTTATTAGCATACAGTACCCTCTGGATGTAAAAAATGATAAGGCACGAAAAGAGTACAAAAAGAACCTCCTTATGGAAAATCAAGAAACACTTTTTGCACAGAGTACTACACCCTCATTGAAATGAAGGATACATTCACCCAGCTGGAGGTAAGGCAGGTGGAGCTGGAACAGCAGGTGAACACACTCCAGTCAGCACAGACCCAGACAACAGTCCAGCACACAACACCCCCTCAACCAGACCCGGAGAGCTGGAAGGGGAGAGAGACATGTCTGCACTCTGGACTGTGGTGAGACAACATCAACAGGAGAAAGAGCAGGAGAAGAACAGAGCACTGGAGGAGAGGATCAGAGTGCTGGAGGAGAAGGAGAGAGCACTAGAGGAGAGGATCAGAGTGCTGGAGGAGAAGGAGAGAGCACTAGAGGAGAGGATCAGAGTGCTGGAGGAGAAGGAGAGAGTACTAGAGGAGAGGATCAGAGTGCTGGAGGAGAAGGTGAGAGCACTAGAGGAGAGGATCAGAGTGCTGGAGGAGAAGGAGAGAGCACTAGAGGAGAGGATCAGAGTGCTGGAGGAGAAGGAGAGAGTACTAGAGGAGAGGATCAGAGTGCTGGAGGAGAAGGTGAGAGCACTAGAGGAGAGGATCAGAGTGCTGGAGGAGAAGGAGAGAGCACTAGAGGAGAGGATCAGAGTGCTGGAGGAGAAGGAGAGAGTACTAGAGGAGAGGATCAGAGTGCTGGAGGAGAAGGAGAGAGTACTAGAGGAGAGGATCAGAGTGCTGGAGGAGAAGGTGAGAGCACTAGAGGAGAGGATCAGAGTGCTGGAGGAGAAGGAGAGAGCACTAGAGGAGAGGATCAGAGTGCTGGAGGAGAAGGTGAGAGCACTAGAGGAGAGGATCAGAGTGCTGGAGGAGAAGGTGAGAGCACTAGAGGAGAGGATCAGAGTGCTGGAGGAGAAGGTGAGAATGATGACGGGTGACAGAGAACAACCCATTAGAGAGCTGGCCACCCCCGCAGAGAAGCCAGCAGAACAGCCCACGTCAGATCCAGACCACAGCAACACCAGCCACATCCACACCCTCACCCCAACCAATCAACACCCCCCCCCCCCCCCCAAGTCAACCATGTTCACACCACATTTAGGCCCCCTCAGATCAGACCTATGCCCCTCCTGCCCACCCCATGTCCCCCACTCCTGCAAAGAGGACCTCAACATGAAAGTCACACATACGCCCAGGCCGTGAGCAGGCAATCAGGCCCAACCCCCACTCTTACACTAGCCCAAGCCAATGACATGTACCAGATGCTCAGCAGGCTCTGCTCACAATTACTGGCCTGAGGCCAAACCACACGACTAACAACATTGGACACTTTATGGAACACAAAGCCTTCACTATTTCATCCTGGAATATCCAAGGCCTGAGGTCATCTGCCTTTGGCCTAAAGAGCAGGAACCTGGACCTCACCCACTAAAATCAGAAATACAGACATTGTCATCCTACAAGAAACATGGTATAGAGGAGACGGACCCACTGGTTGCCCTCTAGGTTACAGAGAGCTGGTAGTCCCATCCACCAAACTACCAGGAGTAAAACAGGGAAGGGACTCAGGGGGTATGCTAATTTGGTATAGAGCAGACCTAACTCACTCTATTCAATTAATCAAAACAGGAACATTTTACATTTGGCTAGAAATACAAAAGGAAATTATCTCAACAGAGAAAAATGTCCTCCTGTGTGCTACCTATATCCCCCCACTAGAATCCCCATACTTTAATGAAGACAGCTTCTCCATCCTGGAGGGGGAAATCAATAATTTCCTGGCCCAGGGACATGTACTAGTCTGTGGCGACCTAAATGCCAGAACTGGACAAGAACCTGACACCCTCAGCACACAGGGGGACAAACACCTACCTGGAGGTGACAGCATTCCCTCCCCCATATGCCCCCTTTGACACAACTACGACAACATAACCAACAAAAACGGGTCACAACTCCTGCAGCTGTCGCACGCTGGGTATGTACATAGTAAATGGTAGGCTTCGAGGGGACTCCTATGGTAGGTACACCTATAGCTCATCTCTTGGCAGAAGTACTGTAGACTACATTATCACTGACCTCTACCCAGAGTCTCTCAGAGCGTTCACAGTCAGCCCACTGACACCCGTATCAGACCACAGCAAAATCACAGTCTACTTGAACAGAGCAATAATCAATCATGAGGCATCAAAGCCAAAGGAACTGAATAATATTAAGAAATGCTATAGATAGGAAAGTACTGTCAAAACCTACCAGAAAACAATTAGGAAACAACAAATTCAATCCCTTTTAGACAACTTCCTGGACAAAATGTTCCACTGTAATAGTGAAGGTGTAAACTTGGCTGTAGAAAACCTAAACAGCTTCCCTATCAAATCTAAAAATCTCTAACAGAAAACCGAAGAAAAGTAACAACAATGACAAATGGTTTAACGAAGAATGCAAAAACCTAAGAAAGAAATTGAGAAACCTATCCAACCAAAAACACAGAGACCCAGAAAACCTGAGCCTACGCCTTCACTATGGTGAATCACTAAAACAATACAGAAATACACTACGGAAAAAGAAGGAACAGCATATCAGAAATCAGCTCAATGGAATTGAAGAATCCATAGACTCTAACCACTTCTGGGAAAATTGGAAAACACTAAACAAACAACAACATGAAGAGTTATCTATCCAAAACAGAGATGTATGGATAAACCACTTCTCCAATCTTTTTGGCCCTATAACAGAGAACAAACAGCAAAAACATATACATGATCAAATACAAATCTTAGAATCAACTATTAAAGACTACCAGAACCCACTGGATATCAAATACAAATCTTAGAATCAACTATTAAAGACTACCAGAACCCACTGGATTCTCCAATTACATTGAATGAACTACAGGACAAAATACAAACCCTCCAACCCAAAAAGGCCTGTGGTGTTGATGGTATCCTCAATGAAATAATAAAATATACAGGCCACAAATTCCAATTGGCTATACTTAAACTCTTTAACATCATCCTCAGCTCTGGCATCTTCCCCAATATTTGGAACCAAGGACTGATCACCCCAATCCACAAAGGTGGAGACAAATTTGACCCCAATAACTACCGTGGGATATACGTCAACAGCAACCTTGGGAAAATCCTCTGCATTATCATTAACAGAAGACTCGTACATTTCCTCAGTGAAAACAATGTACTGAGCAAATGTCAAATTGGTTTTTTACCAAATTACCGTACGACAGACCACGTATTCACACTGCACCCCTTCATTGACAAACAAACAAACCAAAACAAAGGCAAAGTCTTCTCATGCTTTGTTGATTTCAAAAAAGCTTTTGACTCAATTTGGCATGAGGGTCTGCTACATAAATTAATGTTAAGTGGGGTTGGGGGAAAAACATACAACATTATAAAATCCATGTACACAAACAACAAGTGTGCGGTTAAAATTGGCAAAAAACACACACATTTCTTTCCACAGGGCTGTGGGGTGAGACAGGGATGCAGTTTAAGCCCCACCCTCTTGAACATATATATTAACGAATTGGCGAGGGCACTAGAACAGTCTGCAGCAACCGGCCTCACCCTACTAGAATCTGAAATCAAATGTCTACTGTTTGCTGATGATCTGGTGCTTCTGTCACCAACCAAGGAGGGCCTACAGCAGCACCTAGATCTTCTGCACAGATTATGTCAGACCTGGGCTCTGACAGTAAATCTCAGTAAGACAAAAATAATGGTGTTCCAAAAAAGGTCCAGTTGCCAGAACCACAAATACAAATTCCATCTAGACACCGTTGCCCTAGAGCAAAAAACAATACATACATCGGCCTAAACATCAGCGCCACAGGTAACTTCCACAAAGATGTGAATGATCTGAGAGACAAGGCAAGAAGGGCCTTCTATGCCATCAAAAGGAACATAAAATTCGACATACCAATTAGGATCTGGCTAAAAATATTTGAATCAGTTATAGAACCCATTGCCCTTCATGGTTGTGAGATCTGGGGTCCGCTCACCAACCAAGAATTCACAAAATAGGACAAACACCAAATTGAGACTGCATGGAGAATTCTGCGAAAATATCCTCTGTGCACAATGAACACCAAATAATGCATGCAGAGCAGAATTAGGCCGATACCCGCTGATGATCAAAATCCAGAAAAGAGCCGTTAAATTCTACAACAACCTAAAAGGAAGCGATTCCCAAACCTTTCATAGCAAAGCCATCACCTACAGAGATATTAACCTGTCCCCTAAGCAAGCTGGTCCTGGGGCTCTGTTCACAAACACAAACAGACCCCACAGAGCCCCAGGACAGCAACACAATTAGACCCAACCAAATCAAGAGAAAACAAAAAGATAATTACTTGACACATTGGAAAGAATTTACAAAAAAAGAGAGCAAACTAGAATGCTATCTGGCCCTAAACAGAGAGTACACAGTGGCAGAATACCTGACCACTGTGACTGACCCAAATTAAGGAAATCTTTGACTATGTACAGACTCAGTGAGCATAGCCTTGCTATTGAGAAAGGCCGCCGTAGGCAGACCTGGCTCTCAAGAGAAGACAGGCTATGTGCACACTGCCCACAAAATGAGGTAGAAACTGAGCTGCACTTCCTAACTTCCTGCCAAATGTATGACCATATTAGAGATACATATTTCCCTCAGATTACACAGACCCACAAAGAATTCGAAAACAAATCCAATTTGTTCATTCAGTTGTTCATGGGATTGGGGAGGTGTTCCCTGTTCATGGGATTGGGGAGGTGTTCCCTGTTCATGGGATTGGGGAGGTGTTCACTGTTCATGGGATTGGGGAGGTGTTCCCTGTTCATGGGATTGGGGAGGTGTTCCCTGTTCATGGGATTGGGGAGGTGTTCCCTGTTGTTCATGGGATTGGGGAGGAGTTCCCTGTTGTTCATGGGATTGGGGAGGTGTTCCCTGTTCATGGGATTGGGGAGGTGTTCCCTGTTCATGGGATTGGGGAGGTGTTCCCTGTTCATGGGATTGGGGAGGTGTTCACTGTTCATGGGATTGGGGAGGTGTTCCCTGTTCATGGGATTGGGGAGGTGTTCCCTGTTGTTCATGGGATTGGGGAGGTGTTCCCTGTTCATGGGATTGGGGAGGTGTTCCCTGTTCATGGGATTGGGGAGGTGTTCCCTGTTCATGGGATTGGGGAGGTGTTCCCTGTTCATGGGATTGGGGAGGTGTTCCCTGTTGTTCATGGGATTGGGGAGGTGTTCCCTGTTGTTCATGGGATTGGGGAGGAGTTCCCTGTTGTTCATGGGATTGGGGAGGTGTTCCCTGTTCATGGGATTGGGGAGGTGTTCCCTGTTGTTCATGGGATTGGGGAGGTGTTCCCTGTTGTTCATGGGATTGGGGAGGTGTTCCCTGTTCATGGGATTGGGGAGGAGTTCCCTGTTTACCAGTCTGTGTAAAATCTCAGGACTGAACTGTTGTTCATTCAATTATCCAGCCAATTAAACAGCCAATTATCCAGCCTCCTATCCCTACAATACAGCCAATTATCCAGACATCTCATTAGGTTGGTTCATGCTGGTACAACCGCTGTAACACTGTGTGTGTGTGTGTGTGTGTGTGTGTGTGTGTGAGAGACAGAACTGCCCCTCCCTACCTTCAGGCTATGCTCAAACCCTACACCCCCCCCCCCCCCCCCCCCCCTTATCCAGCAGTTTCACTTGACCCCCTTTTCTAGCGCTGACCCTACTGTACTTTCTATGCCTGTGATATGTGGTTGTCCCATCTTAGCTATCTTAAGATGAATGCACCAACTGTAAGTCGCTCTGGATAAGAGCGTCTGCTAAATGACTAAAATGTAAAAGGTAAAGGTAGTGCGCTATATAGGAAATAGGATGCCATTTGGAACACACATTGTATGCAGCTGCTACATTATTTCATTTTGACAGCAGTGGCGGGTGGGTGTCAGCGGGGAGTCTTGGCTGTCACAGCTTACTGTGGGGCTGAACAGTTTTAATAACACTATGAGAAAGGTAGGGTAGACTGGGGTTTTAATAACAGAATGAGAAAGGTAGGGTAGACTGGGGTTTTAATAACAGAATGAGAAAGGTAGGGTAGACTGGGGTTTTAATAACAGAATGAGAAAGGTAGGGTAGACTGGGGTTTTAATAACAGAATGAGAAAGGTAGGGTAGACTGGGGTTTTAATAACAGAATGAGAAAGATCTCCATTTTATACGGCATACTGTCTAACTGACTGACTGTTTGCTCGTCCATAGGGTATACTGACTGACTAACTGACTGACTGTTTGCTCGTCCATAGGGTATACTGACTAACTGACTGACTGTTTGCTCGTCCATAGGGTATACTGACTAACTGACTGACTGTTTGCTCGTCCATAGGGTATACTGACTAACTGACTGACTGTTTGCTCGTCCATAGGGTATACTGACTAACTGACTGACTGTTTGCTCGTCCATAGGGTATACTGACTAACTGACTGACTGTTTGCTCGTCCATAGGGTATACTGACTGACTAACTGACTGACTGTTTGCTCGTCCATAGGGTATACTGACTAACTGACTGACTGTTTGCTCGTCCATAGGGTATACTGACTAACTGACTGACTGTTTGCTCGTCCATAGGGTATACTGACTAACTGACTGACTGTTTGCTCGTCCATAGGGTATACTGACTAACTGACTGACTGTTTGCTCGTCCATAGGGTATACTGACTAACTGACTGACTGTTTGCTCGTCCATAGGGTATACTGACTAACTGACTGACTGTTTGCTCGTCCATAGGGTATACTGACTAACTGACTGACTGTTTGCTCGTCCATAGGGTATACTGACTAACTGACTGACTGTTTGCTCGTCCATAGGGTATACTGACTAACTGACTGACTGTTTGCTCGTCCATAGGGTATACTGACTAACTGACTGACTGTTTGCTCGTCCATAGGGTATACTGACTAACTGACTGACTGTTTGCTCGTCCATAGGGTATACTGACTAACTGACTGACTGTTTGCTCGTCCATAGGGTATACTGACTAACTGACTGACTGTTTGCTCGTCCATAGGGTATACTGACTAACTGACTGTAACGTTAGACACTACTTTACTGTTGTACAAACTACAGCTAGAGCTGTCATTGTCTGTTAAAGCTAGCTAGCAGTGCTAGCTGTGATGGAGGTAGCTAGCTAGCTAGTGTGATGGTTAGACCTAGCAGTGCTAGCTGTGATGGAGGTAGCTAGCTAGCTAGTGTGATGGTTAGACCTAGCAGTGCTAGCTGTGATGGAGGTAGCTAGCTAGCTAGTGTGATGGTTAGACCTAGCAGTGCTAGTTGTGATGGAGGTAGTTAGCTAGCTAGTGTGATGGTTAGACCTAGCAGTGCTAGTTGTGATGGAGGTAGCTAGCTAGCTAGTGTGATGGTTAGACCTAGCAGCGCTAGTTGTGATGGAGGTAGCTAGCTAGCTAGTGGATGGTTAGACCTAGCAGTGCTAGTTGTGATGGAGGTAGCTAGCTAGCTAGTTGTGATGGTTAGACCTAGCAGCGCTAGTTGTGATGGAGGTAGCTAGCTAGCTAGTGTGATGGTTAGACCTAGCATACAGTAACTAAACTCCTTCACCGGGACATAGTGATAGTTAGTGTGAATATGCTGATACATCATGGCCTTTACCAGTCTGTGTAAAATCGCAGGACTGAATTGTTGTTCATTCAGTTGTTCATGGGATTGGGGAGGTGTTCCCTGTTGTTCATGGGATTGGGGAGGTGTTCCCTGTTCATGGGATTGGGGAGGTGTTCCCTGTTGTTCATGGGATTGGGGAGGTGTTCCCTGTTCATGGGATTGGGGAGGTGTTCCCTGTTGTTCATGGGATTGGGGAGGTGTTCCCTGTTCATGGGATTGGGGAGGTGTTCCCTGTTGTTCATGGGATTGGGGAGGTGTTCCCTGTTCATGGGATTGGGGAGGTGTTCCCTGTTGTTCATGGGATTGGGGAGGTGTTCACTGTTGTTCATGGGATTGGGGAGGTGTTCCCTGTTCATGGGATTGGGGAGGTGTTCCCTGTTCATGGGATTGGGGAGGTGTTCCCTGTTCATGGGATTGGGGAGGTGTTCCCTGTTCATGGGATTGGGGAGGTGTTCCCTGTTGTTCATGGGATTGGGGAGGTGTTCCCTGTTGTTCATGGGATTGGGGAGGTGTTCCCTGTTGTTCATGGGATTGGGGAGGTGTTCCCTGTTCATGGGATTGGGGAGGTGTTCCCTGTTCATGGGATTGGGGAGGTGTTCCCTGTTCATGGGATTGGGGAGGTGTTCCCTGTTCATGGGATTGGGGAGGTGTTCCCTGTTGTTCATGGGATTGGGGAGGTGTTCCCTGTTGTTCATGGGATTGGGGAGGTGTTCACTGTTTACCAGTCTGTGTAAAATCTCAGGACTGAACTGTTGTTCATTCAATTATCCAGCCAATTAAACAGCCAATTATCCAGCCTCCTATCCCTACAATACAGCCAATTATCCAGACATCTCATTAGGTTGGTTCATGCTGGTACAACCGCTGTAACACTGTGTGTGTGTGTGTGTGTGTGTGTGTGTGTGTGTGTGTGTGTGTGTACATACCCATCAAAAAGACAACCTTAGGTTTCTTCCTCTCTGTGGGATAACCTGGAAGTCAAGAGGAAAGGGGCAGATCTCACACACAAGTATAGGAGTACAAAACAC